>NW_027258149.1:0-110351 GCF_045791955.1 Oncorhynchus clarkii lewisi | reverse complement strand
AGGTAAACTAAAACTGAAGAGACAGTTGAGGAGGAACAGGTAAACTAAAACTGAAAAGACAGTCGAGGAAGAAGAGGTAAACTAAAACTGAAGAGACAGTCAAGGAGGAAGAGGTAAACTATAACTGAAAAGACAGTCGAGGAGGAACAGGTAAAATAAACCTGAAGAGACAGTTGAGGAGGAACAGGTAAACTAAAACTGAAGAGACAGTTGAGGAGGAACAGGTAAACTATAACTGAAAAGACAGTCGAGGAGGAACAGGTAAAATAAACCTGAAGAGACAGTCGAGGAAGAAGAGGTAAACTAAAACTGAAGAGACAGTCAAGGAGGAAGAGGTAAACTATAACTGAAAAGACAGTCGAGGAGGAAGAGGTAAACTAAAACTGAAGAGACAGTCAAGGAGGAAGAGGTAAACTAAAACTGAAGAGACAGTTGAGGAGGAACAGGTAAACTAAAACTGAAAAGACAGTCGAGGAAGAAGAGGTAAACTAAAACTGAAGAGACAGTCAAGGAGGAAGAGGTAAACTATAACTGAAAAGACAGTCGAGGAGGAACAGGTAAAATAAACCTGAAGAGACAGTCGAGGAGGAACAGGTAAACTAAAACTGAAGATACTGTCGAGGAGGATCAGGTAAACTAAAACTGAAGAGACAGTCGAGGAGGAAGAGGTAAACTAAAACTGAAGAGAGAGTTGAGGAGGAACAGGTAAACTAAAACTGAAGAGACAGTTGAGGAGGAACAGGTAAACTAAAACTGAAAAGACAGTCGAGGAAGAAGAGGTAAACTAAAACTGAAGAGACAGTCAAGGAGGAAGAGGTAAACTAAAACTGAAGAGACAGTTGAGGAGGAACAGGTAAACTAAAACTGAAAAGACAGTCGAGGAAGAAGAGGTAAACTAAAACTGAAGAGACAGTCAAGGAGGAAGAGGTAAACTATAACTGAAAAGACAGTCGAGGAGGAACAGGTAAAATAAACCTGAAGAGACAGTCGAGGAGGAACAGGTAAACTAAAACTGAAGATACTGTCGAGGAGGATCAGGTAAACTAAAACTGAAGAGACAGTCGAGGAGGAAGAGGTCAACTAAAACTGAGGAGACAGTCGAGGAGGAAGAGGTAAACTATAACTGAAGAGACAGTCGAGGAGGAACAGGTAAACTAAAACTGAAGATACTGTCGAGGAGGAGCAGGTAAACTAAAACTGAAGAGACAGTCGAGGAGAAACAGGTCAACTAAAACTGGAGAGACAGTCGAGGAGGAACAAGTAAACTAAAACTGCAGAGACAGTCAAGGAGGAAGAGGTAAACTAAAACTGAAGAGAGTCGAGTAGGAATAGGTAAACTATAACTGAAGAGACAGTCGAGGAGGAACAGGTAAACTAAAACTGAAGAGACAGTCGAGGAGGAACAGGTCAACTAAAACTGAAGAGACAGTCGAAAAGGAAGAGGTAAACTAAAATTGAAGAGACAGTCGAGGACGAAGAGGTAAACTAAAACTGGAGAGACAGTCGAGGACGAAGATGTAAACTAAAACTGAAGAGACAGTCGAGGACGAAGAGGCAAACTACAACTTAAGAGACAGTCGAGGGGGAACAGAAACTAAATCTGAAGAGACAGTCCAGGAGGATCAGGTAAACTAAAACTGAAGAGACAGTCGAGGAGGAACAGATAAACTATAACTGAATAGACAGTCGAGGAGGAAGAGGTAAACTAAAACTGAAGATACAGTCAAGGAGGAAGAGGTCAACTAAAACTGAAGAGACAGTCGAGGAGGAAGAGGTAAACTAAAACTTAAGAGACAGTCGACAAAGGTACAGGTAAACTAAAACTGAAGAGACAGTTGAGGAGGAACAGGTAAACTAAAACTGAAGAGACAGTTGAGGAGGAACAGGTAAACTAAAACTGAAGAGACAGTCGAGGAAGAAGAGGTAAACTATAACTTAAGAGACAGTCGAGGGGGAACAGAAACTAAATCTGAAGAGACAGTCCAGGGGGATCAGGTAAACTAAAACTGAAGAGACAGTCGAGGAGGAAGATGTAATCTATAACTGAAGAGACATTCGAGAAGGAAGAGGTAAACTATAACTGAAGAGACAGTCGAGGAGGAAGAGGTAAACTAAAATTGAAGAGACAGTCGAGGAGGAACAGATAAACTAAAACTGAAGAGACAGTCGAGGAGGAAGAGGTAAACTAAAACTGAAGAGACAGTCGAGGAGGAAGAGGTAAACTATAACTGAAGAGACAGTCGAGGGGGAACAGAAACTAAATCTGAAGAGACAGTCCAGGAGGAACAGGTAAACTAAAACTGAGGAGACAGTCGAGGAGAAAGGTCAACTAAAACTGAAGACACAGTTGAGGACGAAGATTGAAACTATAACTGAAGAGACAGTCGAGAAGGAAGAGGTAAACTACAACTGAAGAGACAGTCGGGGAGGAACAGGTAAACTAAACCCGAAGAGACAGTCGAGGAGGAACAGGTAAACTAAAACTGAAGAGACAGTCGAGGAGGAAGAGGTCAACTAAAACTGAGGAGACAGTCGAGGAGGAGGAGGTAAACTATAACTGAAGAGACAGTCGAGGAGAAACAGGTCAACTAAAACTGCAGAGACAGTCAAGGAGGAAGAGGTCAACTAAAACTGAAGAGACAGTCGAGGAGGAACAGGTAAACTATAACTGAAGAGACAGTCAAGGAGGAATAGGTAAACTAAAACTGAAGATACTGTCGAGGACGAAGACGGAAACTATAACTGTAGAGACAGTCGAGAAGGAAGAGGTAAACTATAACTGAAGAGACAGTCGAGGAGGAAGAGGTAAACTAAAACTGAAGAGACAGTCAAGGAGGAACTGGTCAACTATAACTGAAAAGACAGTCGAGGAGGGAGAGGTAAACTAAAACTGAAGAGACAGTCGAGGAGGAAGAGGTAAACTATAACTGAAGAGACAGTCGAGGAGGAACAGGTAAAATAAACCTGAAGAGACAGTCGAGGAGGAACAGGTCAACTATAACTGAAAAGACAGTTGAAGAGGGAGAGGTAAACTAAAACTGAAGAGACAGTCGAGGAGGAAGAGGTCAACTAAAACTGAGGAGACAGTCGAGGAGGAAGAGGTAAACTATAACTGAAGAGACAGTTGAGGAGGAACAGGTAAACTAAAACTGAAGATACTGTCGAGGAGGAACAGGTAAACTAAAACTGAAGAGACAGTCGAGGAGAAACAGGTCAACTAAAACTGAAGAGACAGTCGCGGAGGAACAGGTAAACTAAAACTGCATAGACAGTCAAGGAGGAAGAGGTCAACTAAAACTGAAGAGATAGTCGAGGAGGAAGAGGTAAACTAAAACTGAAGAGACAGTCGCGGAGGAACAGGTAAACTAAAACTGCAGAGACAGTCAAGGAGGAAGAGGTCAACTAAAACTGAATAGATAGTCGAGGAGGAAGAGGTAAACTAAAACTGAAGAGACAGTCGAGTAGGAATAGGTAAACTATAACTGAAAAGACAGTTGAAGAGGGAGAGGTAAACTAAAACTGAAGAGACAGTCGAGGAGGAAGATGTAAATTATAACTGAAGAGACAGTCGAGAAGGAAGAGGAAAACTATAACTGAAGAGACAGTCGAGGAGGAACAGGTAAAATAAACCTGAAGAGACAGTCGAGGAGGAACAGGTAAACTAAAACTGAAGATACTGTCGAGGAGGATCAGGTAAACTAAAACTGAAGAGACAGTCGAGGAGGAAGAGGTCAACTAAAACTGAGGAGACAGTTGAGGAGGAAGAGGTAAACTAAAACTGGAGAGACAGTCGAGGAGGAACAAGTAAACTAAAACTGCAGAGACAGTCAAGGAGGAAGAGGTCAACTAAAACTGAAGAGACAGTCGAGGAGGAAGAGGTAAACTAAAACTGAAGAGAGTCGAGTAGGAATAGGTAAACTATAACTGAAGAGACAGTCGAGGAGGAACAGGTCAACTAAAACTGCAGAGACAGTCGAGGAGGAACAGGTCAACTAAAACTGAAGAGACAGTCGAAAAGGAAGAGGTAAACTAAAATTGAAGAGACAGTCGAGGACGAAGAAGTAAACTAAAATTGAAGATACAGTCAGGGAGGAAGAGGTCAACTGAAACTGAAGAGACAGTCGAGGAGGAAGAGGCAAACTATAACTGAAGAGACAGTCGAGGGGGAACAGAAACTAAATCTGAAGAGACAGTCGAGGAGTAACAGGTCAACTAAAACTGAAGAGACAGTCGAAAAGGAAGAGGTAAACTAAAACTGAAGAGACAGTCGAGGACGAAGAGGTAAACTAAAACTGAAGATACTGTCGAGGAGGATCAGGTAAACTAAAACTGAAGAGACAGTCGAGGAGGAAGAGGTCAACTAAAACTGAGAAGACAGTCGAGGAGGAACAGGTAAACTAAAACTGAAGAGACAGTCGAGGAGGAACAGGTCAACTATAACTGAAAAGACAGTTGAAGAGGGAGAGGTAAACTAAAACTGAAGAGACAGTCGAGGAGGAAGAGGTCAACTAAAACTGAAGAGACAGTCGAGGAGGAAGATGTAAATTATAACTGAAGAGACAGTCGAGAAGGAAGAGGTAAACTATAACTGAAGAGACAGGAGGAACAGGTAAACTAAAACTGAAGATACTGTCGAGGAGGATCAGGTAAACTAAAACTGAAGAGACATTCGAGGAGGAAGAGGTCAACCAAAACTGAGGAGACAGTCGAGGAGGAAGAGGTAAACTATAACTGAAGAGACAGTCGGGGAGGAAGAGCTAAACTATAACTGAAGAGACAGACGAGGAGTAAAAGGTAAACTATAACTGAAGAGACAGTCGAGGAGGAAGAGGTCAACTAAAACTGAAGAGACAGTCGACGAGGAACAGGTAAACTAAAACTGAAGAGACAGTCGAGGAGGAACAGGTAAACTAAAACTGAAGAGACAGTTGAGGAAGAACAGGTAAACTAAAACTGAAGAAACAGTCGAAGGGGAATAGATAAACTAAAATTGAAGAGACAGTCGAGGAGGAAGAGGCAAACTATAACTGAAGAGACAGTCGAGGGGGAACAGAAACTAAATCTGAAGAGACAGTCGAGTAGGAATAGATAAACTATAACTGAAGAGACAGTCGAGGAGGAACAGGTCAAATAAACTGAAGAAACAGTCGAGGATGAACAGATAAACTATAACTGAAGAGACAGTCGAGGAGGAAGAGGTAAACTAAAACTGAAGATACAGTCAAGGAGGAAGAGGTCAACTGAAACTGAAGATACAGTCAAGGAGGAACAAGTAAACTAAAACTGAAGAGACAGTCAAGGAGGAAGAGGTCAACTAAAACTGAAGAGACAGTCGAGGAGGAAAAGGTAAACTATAACTGAAGAGACAGTCGAGGAGGAAGATGTCAACTAAAACTGAAGAGACAGTCGACGAGGAACAGGTAAACTAAAACTGAAGAGACAGTCGAGGAGGAACAGATAAACTAAAACTGAAGAGACAGTCGAGGAATAACAGGTAAACTAAAACTGAAGAAACAGTCGAAGGGGAATAGATAAACTAAAACTGAAGAGACAGTCGAGGACGAAGAGGTAAACTAAAACTGAAGAGACAGTCGAGGAGGAAGAGGTAAACTAAAACTGAAGATACAGTCAGGGAGGAAGAGGTCAACTGAAACTGAAGAGACAGTCAAGGAGGAAAAGGTAAACTATAACTGAAGAGAAAGTCGAGGAGGAAGAGGTCAACTAAAACTGAAGAGACAGTCTACGAGGAACAGGTAAACTAAAACTGAAGAGACAGTCAAGGAGGAACAGGTAAACTAAAACTGAAGAGACAGTCGAGGAAGAACAGGTAAACTAAAACTGAAGAAACAGTCGAAGGGGAATAGATAAACTAAAATTGAAGAGACAGTCGAGGAGGAAGAGGCAAACTATAACTGAAGAGACAGTCGAGGGGGAACAGAAACTAAATCTGAAGAGACAGTCGAGTAGGAATAGATAAACTATAACTGAAGAGACAGTCGAGGAGGAACAGGTCAAATAAACTGAAGAGACAGTCGAGGAGGAACAGATAAACTATAACTGAAGAGACAGTCGAGGAGGAAGAGGTAAACTAAAACTGAAGATACAGTCAAGGAGGAAGAGGTCAACTGAAACTGAAGAGACAGTCAAGGAGGAAGAGATCAACTAAAACTGAAGAGACAGTCGAGGAGGAAAAGGTAAACTATAACTGAAGAGACAGTCGAGGAGGAAGAGGTCAACTAAAACTGAAGAGACAGTCGACGAGGAACAGGTAAACTAAAACTGAAGAGACAGTCGAGGAGGAACAGGTCAACTAAAACTGAAGACACAGTCGCGGAGGAACAGGTAAACGAAAACTGAAGAGACAGTCGAGGAAGAACAGGTAAACTAAAACTGAAGAAACAGTCGAAGGGGAATAGATAAACTAAAATTGAAGAGACAGTCGAGGAGGAAGAGGCAAACTATAACTGAACAGACAGTCGAGGAGGAAGAGGTAAACTAAAACTGAAGAGACAGTCGAGGAGGAACAGGTCAACTATAACTGAAAAGACAGTCGAGGAGGGAGAGGTAAACTAAAACTGAAGAGACAGTCGAGGAGGAAGAGGTCAACTAAAACTGAAGAGACTGTCGAGGAGGAAGATGTAAATTATAACTGAAGAGACAGTCGAGGACGAAGATTGAAACTATAACTGAAGATACAGTCGAGAAGGAAGAGGTAAACTACAACTGAAGAGACAGTCGAGGAGAAACAGGTCAACTAAAACTGAAGAGACAGTCGAGGAGGAAGATGTAAACTATAACTGAAGAGACAGTCGAGAAGGAAGAGGTAAACTATAACTGAAGAGACAGTCGAGGAGGAGCAGGTAAACTAAACCTGAAGAGACAGTCGAGGAGGAACAGGTAAACTAAAACTGAAGATACTGTCGAGGAGGAACAGGTAAACTAAAACTGAAGATACTGTCGAGGAGGATCAGGTAAACTAAAACTGAAGAGACATTCGAGGAGGAAGAGGTCAACCAAAACTGAGGAGACAGTCGAGGAGGAAGAGGTAAACTATAACTGAAGAGACAGTCGGGGAGGAAGAGCTAAACTATAACTGAAGAGACAGACGAGGAGTAAAAGGTAAACTATAACTGAAGAGACAGTCGAGGAGGAAGAGGTCAACTAAAACTGAAGAGACAGTCGACGAGGAACAGGTAAACTAAAACTGAAGAGACAGTCGAGGAGGAACAGGTAAACTAAAACTGAAGAGACAGTTGAGGAAGAACAGGTAAACTAAAACTGAAGAAACAGTCGAAGGGGAATAGATAAACTAAAATTGAAGAGACAGTCGAGGAGGAAGAGGCAAACTATAACTGAAGAGACAGTCGAGGGGGAACAGAAACTAAATCTGAAGAGACAGTCGAGTAGGAATAGATAAACTATAACTGAAGAGACAGTCGAGGAGGAACAGGTCAAATAAACTGAAGAAACAGTCGAGGATGAACAGATAAACTATAACTGAAGAGACAGTCGAGGAGGAAGAGGTAAACTAAAACTGAAGATACAGTCAAGGAGGAAGAGGTCAACTGAAACTGAAGATACAGTCAAGGAGGAACAAGTAAACTAAAACTGAAGAGACAGTCAAGGAGGAAGAGGTCAACTAAAACTGAAGAGACAGTCGACGAGGAACAGGTAAACTAAAACTGAAGAGACAGTCGAGGAGGAACAGGTCAACTAAAACTGAAGACACAGTCGCGGAGGAACAGGTAAACGAAAACTGAAGAGACAGTCGAGGAAGAACAGGTAAACTAAAACTGAAGAAACAGTCGAAGGGGAATAGATAAACTAAAATTGAAGAGACAGTCGAGGAGGAAGAGGCAAACTATAACTGAACAGACAGTCGAGGAGGAAGAGGTAAACTAAAACTGAAGAGACAGTCGAGGAGGAACAGGTCAACTATAACTGAAAAGACAGTCGAGGAGGGAGAGGTAAACTAAAACTGAAGAGACAGTCGAGGAGGAAGAGGTCAACTAAAACTGAAGAGACTGTCGAGGAGGAAGATGTAAATTATAACTGAAGAGACAGTCGAGGACGAAGATTGAAACTATAACTGAAGATACAGTCGAGAAGGAAGAGGTAAACTACAACTGAAGAGACAGTCGAGGAGAAACAGGTCAACTAAAAATGAAGAGACAGTCGAGGAGGAAGATGTAAACTATAACTGAAGAGACAGTCGAGAAGGAAGAGGTAAACTATAACTGAAGAGACAGTCGAGGAGGAGCAGGTAAACTAAACCTGAAGAGACAGTCGAGGAGGAACAGGTAAACTAAAACTGAAGATACTGTCGAGGAGGAACAGGTAAACTAAAACTGAAGATACTGTCGAGGAGGATCAGGTAAACTAAAACTGAAGAGACATTCGAGGAGGAAGAGGTCAACCAAAACTGAGGAGACAGTCGAGGAGGAAGAGGTAAACTATAACTGAAGAGACAGTCGGGGAGGAAGAGCTAAACTATAACTGAAGAGACAGACGAGGAGTAAAAGGTAAACTATAACTGAAGAGACAGTCGAGGAGGAAGAGGTCAACTAAAACTGAAGAGACAGTCGACGAGGAACAGGTAAACTAAAACTGAAGAGACAGTCGAGGAATAACAGGTAAACTAAAACTGAAGAAACAGTCGAAGGGGAATAGATAAACTAAAATTGAAGAGACAGTCGAGGAGGAACAGGTAAACTAAAACTGAAGAGACAGTCGAGGAGGAACAGATAAACTAAAACTGAAGAGACAGTCGAGGAATAACAGGTAAACTAAAACTGAAGAAACAGTCGAAGGGGAATAGATAAACTAAAATTGAAGAGACAGTCGAGGAGGAACAGGTAAACTAAAACTGAAGAGACAGTCGAGGACGAAGAGGTAAACTAAAACTGAAGAGACAGTCGAGGAGGAAGAGGTAAACTAAAACTGAAGATACAGTCAGGGAGGAAGAGGTCAACTGAAACTGAAGAGACAGTCAAGGAGGAAAAGGTAAACTATAACTGAAGAGACAGTCGAGGAGGAAGAGGTCAACTAAAACTGAAGAGACAGTCTACGAGGAACAGGTAAACTAAAACTGAAGAGACAGTCGAGGAGGAACAGGTAAACTAAAACTGAAGAGACAGTCGAGGAAGAACAGGTAAACTAAAACTGAAGAAAAAGTCGAAGGGGAATAGATAAACTAAAATTGAAGAGACAGTCGAGGAGGAAGAGGCAAACTATAACTGAAGAGACAGTCGAGGGGGAACAGAAACTAAATCTGAAGAGACAGTCGAGTAGGAATAGATAAACTATAACTGAAGAGACAGTCGAGGAGGAACAGATAAACTATAACTGAAGAGACAGTCGAGGAGGAAGAGGTAAACTAAAACTGAAGATACAGTCAAGGAGGAAGAGGTCAACTGAAACTGAAGAGACAGTCAAGGAGGAAGAGATCAACTAAAACTGAAGAGACAGTCGAGGAGGAAAAGGTAAACTATAACTGAAGAGACAGTCGAGGAGGAAGAGGTCAACTAAAACTGAAGAGACAGTCGACGAGGAACAGGTAAACTAAAACTGAAGAGACAGTCGAGGAGGAACAGGTCAACTAAAACTGAAGACACAGTCGCGGAGGAACAGGTAAACGAAAACTGAAGAGACAGTCGAGGAAGAACAGGTAAACTAAAACTGAAGAAACAGTCGAAGGGGAATAGATAAACTAAAATTGAAGAGACAGTCGAGGAGGAAGAGGCAAACTATAACTGAACAGACAGTCGAGGAGGAAGAGGTCAACTAAAACTGAGGAGACAGTCGAGGAGGAAGAGCTAAACTATAACTGAAGAGACAGTCGAGGAGAAACAGGTCAACTAAAACTGCAGAGACAGTCAAGGAGGAAGAGGTCAACTAAAACTGAAGAGACAGTCGAGGAGGAAGCGGTAAACTAAAACTGAAGAGACAGTCGAGGAGGAACAGGTCAACTATAACTGAAAAGACAGTCGAGGAGGGAGAGGTAAACTAAAACTGAAGAGACAGTCGAGGAGGAAGAGGTCAACTAAAACTGAAGAGACAGTCGAGGAGGAAGATGTAAATTATAACTGAAGAGACAGTCGAGGACGAAGATTGAAACTATAACTGAAGATACAGTCGAGAAGGAAGAGGTAAACTACAACTGAAGAGACAGTCGAGGAGAAACAGGTCAACTAAAACTGAAGAGACAGTCGAGGAGGAAGATGTAAACTATAACTGAAGAGACAGTCGAGAAGGAAGAGGTAAACTATAACTGAAGAGACAGTCGAGGAGGAACAGGTAAACTAAACCTGAAGAGACAGTCGAGGAGGAACAGGTAAACTAAAACAGAAGATACTGTCGAGGAGGAACAGGTAAACTAAAACTGAAGATACTGTCGAGGAGGATCAGGTAAACTAAAACTGAAGAGACATTCGAGGAGGAAGAGGTCAACCAAAACTGAGGAGACAGTCGAGGAGGAAGAGGTAAACTATAACTGAAGAGACAGTCGGGGAGGAAGAGCTAAACTATAACTGAAGAGACAGACGAGGAGTAAAAGGTAAACTATAACTGAAGAGACAGTCGAGGAGGAAGAGGTCAACTAAAACTGAAGAGACAGTCGACGAGGAACAGGTAAACTAAAACTGAAGAGACAGTCGAGGAGGAACAGGTAAACTAAAACTGAAGAGACAGTTGAGGAAGAACAGGTAAACTAAAACTGAAGAAACAGTCGAAGGGGAATAGATAAACTAAAATTGAAGAGACAGTCAAGGAGGAAGAGGCAAACTATAACTGAAGAGACAGTCGAGGGGGAACAGAAACTAAATCTGAAGAGACAGTCGAGTAGGAATAGATAAACTATAACTGAAGAGACAGTCGAGGAGGAACAGGTCAAATAAACTGAAGAAACAGTCGAGGATGAACAGATAAACTATAACTGAAGAGACAGTCGAGGAGGAAGAGGTAAACTAAAACTGAAGACACAGTCAAGGAGGAAGAGGTCAACTGAAACTGAAGATACAGTCAAGGAGGAACAAGTAAACTAAAACTGAAGAGACAGTCAAGGAGGAAGAGGTCAACTAAAACTGAAGAGACAGTCGAGGAGGAAAAGGTAAACTATAACTGAAGAGACAGTCGAGGAGGAAGATGTCAACTAAAACTGAAGAGACAGTCGACGAGGAACAGGTAAACTAAAACTGAAGAGACAGTCGAGGAGGAACAGGTAAACTAAAACTGAAGAGACAGTCGAGGAATAACAGGTAAACTAAAACTGAAGAAACAGTCGAAGGGGAATAGATAAACTAAAACTGAAGAGACAGTCGAGGACGAAGAGGTAAACTAAAACTGAAGAGACAGTCGAGGAGGAAGAGGTAAACTAAAACTGAAGATACAGTCAGGGAGGAAGAGGTCAACTGAAACTGAAGAGACAGTCAAGGAGGAAAAGGTAAACTATAACTGAAGAGACAGTCGAGGAGGAAGAGGTCAACTAAAACTGAAGAGACAGTCTACGAGGAACAGGTAAACTAAAACTGAAGAGACAGTCGAGGAGGAACAGGTAAACTAAAACTGAAGAGACAGTCGAGGAAGAACAGGTAAACTAAAACTGAAGAAACAGTCGAAGGGGAATAGATAAACTAAAATTGAAGAGACAGTCGAGGAGGAAGAGGCAAACTATAACTGAAGAGACAGTCGAGGGGGAACAGAAACTAAATCTGAAGAGACAGTCGAGTAGGAATAGATAAACTATAACTGAAGAGACAGTCGAGGAGGAACAGGTCAAATAAACTGAAGAGACAGTCGAGGAGGAACAGATAAACTATAACTGAAGAGACAGTCGAGGAGGAAGAGGTAAACTAAAACTGAAGATACAGTCAAGGAGGAAGAGGTCAACTGAAACTGAAGAGACAGTCAAGGAGGAAGAGATCAACTAAAACTGAAGAGACAGTCGAGGAGGAAAAGGTAAACTATAACTGAAGAGACAGTCGAGGAGGAAGAGGTCAACTAAAACTGAAGAAACAGTCGACGAGGAACAGGTAAACTAAAACTGAAGAGACAGTCGAGGAGGAACAGGTCAACTAAAACTGAAGACACAGTCGCGGAGGAACAGGTAAACGAAAACTGAAGAGACAGTCGAGGAAGAACAGGTAAACTAAAACTGAAGAAACAGTCGAAGGGGAATAGATAAACTAAAATTGAAGAGACAGTCGAGGAGGAAGAGGCAAACTATAACTGAACAGACAGTCGAGGAGGAAGATGTAAACTATAACTGAAGAGACAGTCGAGAATGAAGAGGTAAACTATAACTGAAGAGACAGTTGAGGAGGAACAGGTAAACTAAACCTGAAGAAACAGTCGAGGAGGAACAGGTAAACTAAAACTGAAGATACTGTCGAGGAGTAACAGGTAAACTAAAACTGAAGAGAGAGTCGAGGAGGAAGAGGTCAACTAAAACTGAGGAGACAGTCGAGGAGGAAGAGCTAAACTATAACTGAAGAGACAGTCGAGGAGAAACAGGTCAACTAAAACTGCAGAGACAGTCAAGGAGGAAGAGGTCAACTAAAACTGAAGAGACAGTCGAGGAGGAAGCGGTAAACTAAAACTGAAGAGACAGTCGAGGAGGAACAGGTCAACTATAACTGAAAAGACAGTCGAGGAGGGAGAGGTAAACTAAAACTGAAGAGACAGTCGAGGAGGAAGAGGTCAACTAAAACTGAAGAGACAGTCGAGGAGGAAGATGTAAATTATAACTGAAGAGACAGTCGAGGACGAAGATTGAAACTATAACTGAAGATACAGTCGAGAAGGAAGAGGTAAACTACAACTGAAGAGACAGTCGAGGAGAAACAGGTCAACTAAAACTGAAGAGACAGTCGAGGAGGAAGATGTAAACTATAACTGAAGAGACAGTCGAGAAGGAAGAGGTAAACTATAACTGAAGAGACAGTCGAGGAGGAACAGGTAAACTAAACCTGAAGAGACAGTCGAGGAGGAACAGGTAAACTAAAACTGAAGTTACTGTCGAGGAGGAACAGGTAAACTAAAACTGAAGATACTGTCGAGGAGGATCAGGTAAACTAAAACTGAAGAGACATTCGAGGAGGACGAGGTCAACTAAAACTGAGGAGACAGTCGAGGAGGAAGAGGTAAACTATAACTGAAGAGACAGTCGAGGAGGAAGAGCTAAACTAAAACTGAAGAGACAGACGAGGAGTAAAAGGTAAACTAAAATTGAAGAGACAGTCGAGGAGGAAGAGGCAAACTATAACTGAAGAGACAGTCGAGGGGGAACAAAAACTAAATCTGAAGAGACAGTCGAGTAGGAATAGATAAACTATAACTGAAGAGACAGTCGAGGAGGAACAGGTCAAATAAACTGAAGAGACAGTCGAGGATGAACAGATAAACTATAACTGAAGAGACAGTCGAGGAGGAAGAGGTAAACTAAAACTGAAGATACAGTCAAGGAGGAAGAGGTCAACTGAAACTGAAGATACAGTCAAGGAGGAACAGGTAAACTAAAACTGAAGAGACAGTCAAGGAGGAAGAGGTCAACTAAAACTGAAGAGACAGTCGAGGAGGAAAAGGTAAACTATAACTGAAGAGACAGTCGAGGAGGAAGAGGTCAACTAAAACTGAAGAGACAGTCGACGAGGAACAGGTAAACTAAAACTGAAGAGACAGTCGAGGAGGAACAGGTAAACTAAAACTGAAGAGACAGTCGAGGAATAACAGGTAAACTAAAACTGAAGAAACAGTCGAAGGGGAATAGATAAACTAAAATTGAAGAGACAGTCGAGGAGGAAGAGGCAAACTATAACTGAAGAGACAGTCGAGGGGGAACAGAAACTAAATCTGAAGAGACAGTCCAGGAGGAGCAGGTAAACTAAAACTGAAGAGACAGTCAAGGAGAAAGGTCAACTAAAACTGAAGAGACAGTCGAGGACGAAGATTGAAACTATAACTGAAGAGCCAGTCGAGAAGGAAGAGGTAAACTACAACTGAAGAGACAGTCGAGGAGAAACAGGTCAACTAAAACTGAAGAGACAGTCGAGGAGGAAGATGTAAACTATAACTGAAGAGACAGTCGAGAAGGAAGAGGTAAACTATAACTGAAGAGACAGTCGAGGAGGAACAGGTAAACTAAACCTGAAGAGACAGTCGAGGAGGAACAGGTAAACTAAAACTGAAGATACTGTCGAGGAGGAACAGGTAAACTAAAACTGAAGATACTGTCGAGGAGGATCAGGTAAACTAAAACTGAAGAGACATTCGAGGAGGACGAGGTCAACTAAAACTGAGGAGACAGTCGAGGAGGAAGAGGTAAACTATAACTGAAGAGACAGTCGAGGAGGAAGAGCTAAACTAAAACTGAAGAGACAGACGAGGAGTAAAAGGTAAACTAAAATTGAAGAGACAGTCGAGGAGGAAGAGGCAAACTATAACTGAAGAGACAGTCGAGGGGGAACAAAAACTAAATCTGAAGAGACAGTCGAGTAGGAATAGATAAACTATAACTGAAGAGACAGTCGAGGAGGAACAGGTCAAATAAACTGAAGAGACAGTCGAGGATGAACAGATAAACTATAACTGAAGAGACAGTCGAGGAGGAAGAGGTAAACTAAAACTGAAGATACAGTCAAGGAGGAAGAGGTCAACTGAAACTGAAGATACAGTCAAGGAGGTACAGGTAAACTAAAACTGAAGAGACAGTCAAGGAGGAAGAGGTCAACTAAAACTGAAGAGACAGTCGAGGAGGAAAAGGTAAACTATAACTGAAGAGACAGTCGAGGAGGAAGAGGTCAACTAAAACTGAAGAGACAGTCGACGAGGAACAGGTAAACTAAAACTGAAGAGACAGTCGAGGAGGAACAGGTAAACTAAAACTGAAGAGACAGTCGAGGAATAACAGGTAAACTAAAACTGAAGAAACAGTCGAAGGGGAATAGATAAACTAAAATTGAAGAGACAGTCGAGGAGGAAGAGGCAAACTATAACTGAAGAGACAGTCGAGGGGGAACAGAAACTAAATCTGAAGAGACAGTCCAGGAGGAGCAGGTAAACTAAAACTGAAGAGACAGTCAAGGAGAAAGGTCAACTAAAACTGAAGAGACAGTCGAGGACGAAGATTGAAACTATAACTGAAGAGCCAGTCGAGAAGGAAGAGGTAAACTACAACTGAAGAGACAGTCGAGGAGAAACAGGTCAACTAAAACTGAAGAGACAGTCGAGGAGGAAGATGTAAACTATAACTGAAGAGACAGTCGAGAAGGAAGAGGTAAACTATAACTGAAGAGACAGTCGAGGAGGAACAGGTAAACTAAACCTGAAGAGACAGTCGAGGAGGAACAGGCAAACTAGAACTGAAGATACTGTCGAGGAGGAACAGGTAAACTAAAACTGAAGAAACTGTCGAGGAGAATCAGGTAAACTAAAACTGAAGAGGCATTCGAGGAGGAAGAGGTAAACTATAACTGAAGAGACAGTCGAGGAGGAAGAGCTAAACTCTAACTGAAGAGACAGACGAGGAGTAACAGGTCAACTAAAACTGAAGAGACAGTCGACGAGGAACAGGTAAACTAAAACTGAAGAGACAGTCGAGGAGGAACAGGTAAACTAAAACTGAAGAGACAGTCGAGGAATAACAGGTAAACTAAAACTGAAGAAACAGTCGAGGAGGAACAGGTAAACTAAAACTGAAGATACTGTCAAGGAGGATCAGGTAAACTAAAACTGAAGAGACATTCGAGGAGGAAGAGGTCAACTAAAACTGAGGAGACAGTCGAGGAGGAAGAGGTAAACTATAACTGAAGAGACAGTCGAGGAGGAAGAGCTAAACTATAACTGAAGAGACAGACGAGGAGTAACAGGTCAACTAAAACTGAAGAGACAGTCGAAAAAGATGAGGTAAACTAAAACTGAAGAGACAGTCGAGGACGAAGAGGTAAACTAAAACTGAAGAGACAGTCGAGGAGGAAGAGGTAAACTAAAACTGAAGATACAGTCAGGGAGGAAGAGGTCAACTGAAACTGAAGAGACAGTCGAGGAGGAAGAGGTCAACTAAAACTGAAGAGACAGTCTACGAGGAACAGGTAAACTAAAACTGAAGAGTCAGTCGAGGAATAACAGGTAAACTAAAACTGAAGAAACAGTCGAGGAGGAACAGGTAAACTAAAACTGAAGATACTGTCGAGGAGGATCAGGTAAACTAAAACTGAAGAGACATTCGAGGAGGAAGAGGTAAACTAAAACTGAAGAGACAGTCGAGGAGGAACAGGTAAACTAAAACTAAAGAGACAGTCAAGGAATAACAGGTAAACTAAAACTGAAGAAACAGTCGAGGAGGAACAGGTAAACTAAAACTGAAGATACTGTCGAGGAGGATCAGGTCAACTAAAACTGAAGAGACAGTCGACGAGGAACAGGTAAACTAAAACTGAAGAGACAGTCGAGGAGGAACAGGTAAACTAAAACTGAATAGACAGTCGAGGAATAACAGGTAAACTAAAACTGAAGAAACAGTCGAGGAGGAACAGGTAAACTAAAACTGAAGATACTGTCGAGGAGGATCAGGTAAACTAAAACTGAAGAGACATTCGAGGAGGAAGAGGTCAACTAAAACTGAGGAGACAGTCGAGGAGGAAGAGGTAAACTATAACTGAAGAGACAGTCGAGGAGGAAGAGCTAAACTATAACTGAAGAGACAGACGAGGAGTAACAGGTCAACTAAAACTGAAGAGACAGTCGAAAAGGAAGAGGTAAACTAAAACTGAAGAGACAGTCGAGGACGAAGAGGTAAACTAAAACTGAAGAGACAGTCGAGGAGGAAGAGGTAAACTAAAACTGAAGATACAGTCAGGGAGGAAGAGGTCAACTGAAACTGAAGAGACAGTCGAGGAGGAAGAGGTCAACTAAAACTGAAGAGACAGTCTACGAGGAACAGGTAAACTAAAACTGAAGAGACAGTCGGGGAGGAACAGGTAAACTAAAACTGAAGAGACAGTCGAGGAGGAACAGGTAAACTAAAACTGAAGATACTGTCGAGGAGGAACAGGTAAACTAAAACTGAAGATACTGTCGAGGAGGATCAGGTAAACTAAAACTGAAGAGACATTCGAGGAGGAAGAGGTCAACTAAAACTGAGGAGACAGTCGAGGAGGAAGAGGTAAACTATAACTGAAGAGACAGTCGAGGAGGAAGAGCTAAACTATAACTGAAGAGACAGACGAGGAGTAAAAGGTAAACTAAAATTGAAGAGACAGTCGAGGAGGAAGAGGCAAACTATAACTGAAGAGACAGTCGAGGGGGAACAGAAACTAAATCTGAAGAGACAGTCGAGTAGGAATAGATAAACTATAACTGAAGAGACAGTCGAGGAGGAACAGGTCAAATAAACTGAAGAGACAGTCGAGGATGAACAGATAAACTATAACTGAAGAGACAGTCGAGGAGGAAGAGGTAAACTAAAACTGAAGATACAGTCAAGGAGGAAGAGGTCAACTGAAACTGAAGATACAGTCAAGGAGGAACAGGTAAACTAAAACTGAAGAGACAGTCAAGGAGGAAGAGGTCAACTAACACTGAAGAGACAGTCGAGGAGGAAAAGGTAAACTATAACTGAAGAGACAGTCGAGGAGGAAGAGGTCAACTAAAACTGAAGAGACAGTCGACGAGGAACAGGTAAACTAAAACTGAAGAGACAGTCGAGGAGGAACAGGTAAACTAAAACTGAAGAGACAGTCGAGGAATAACAGGTAAACTAAAACTGAAGAAACAGTCGAAGGGGAATAGATAAACTAAAATTGAAGAGACAGTCGATGAGGAAGAGGCAAACTATAACTGAAGAGACAGTCGAGGGGGAACAGAAACTAAATCTGAAGAGACAGTCCAGGAGGAACAGGTAAACTAAAACTGAAGAGACAGTCAAGGAGAAAGGTCAACTAAAACTGAAGAGACAGTCGAGGACGAAGATTGAAACTATAACTGAAGAGCCAGTCGAGAAGGAAGAGGTAAACTACAACTGAAGAGACAGTTGAGGAGAAACAGGTCAACTAAAACTGAAGAGACAGTCGAGGAGGAAGATGTAAACTATAACTGAAGAGACAGTCGAGAAGGAAGAGGTAAACTATAACTGAAGAGACAGTCGAGGAGGAACAGGTAAACTAAACCTGAAGAGACAGTCGAGGAGGAACAGGCAAACTAGAACTGAAGATACTGTCGAGGAGGAACAGGTAAACTAAAACTGAAGATACTGTCGAGGAGGATCAGGTAAACTAAAACTGAAGAGACATTCGAGGAGGAAGAGGTCAACTAAAACTGAGGAGACAGTCGAGGAGGAAGAGGTAAACTATAACTGAAGAGACAGTCGAGGAGGAAGAGGTAAACTAAAACTGAAGAGACAGTCGAGGAGGAACAGGTAAACTAAAACTGAAGAGACAGTCGAGGACGAAGAGGTAAACTAAAACTGAAGAGACAGTCGAGGAGGAAGAGGTAAACTGAAACTGAAGATACAGTCAGGGAGGAAGAGGTCAACTGAAACTGAAGAGACAGTCGAGGAGGAAGAGGTCAACTAAAACTGAAGAGACAGTCTACGAGGAACAGGTAAACTAAAACTGAAGAGACAGTCGGGGAGGAACAGGTAAACTAAAACTGAAGAGACAGTCGAGGAGGAACAGGTAAACTAAAACTGAAGATACTGTCGAGGAGGAACAGGTAAACTAAAACTGAAGATACTGTCGAGGAGGATCAGGTAAACTAAAACTGAAGAGACATTCGAGGAGGAAGAGGTCAACTAAAACTGAGGAGACAGTCGAGGAGGAAGAGGTAAACTATAACTGAAGAGACAGTCGAGGAGGAAGAGCTAAACTATAACTGAAGAGACAGACAAGGAGTAAAAGGTAAACTAAAATTGAAGAGACAGTCGAGGAGGAAGAGGCAAACTATAACTGAAGAGACAGTCGAGGGGGAACAGAAACTAAATCTGAAGAGACAGTCGAGTAGGAATAGATAAACTATAACTGAAGAGACAGTCGAGGAGGAACAGGTCAAATAAACTGAAGAGACAGTCGAGGATGAACAGATAAACTATAACTGAAGAGACAGTCGAGAAGGAATAGGTAAACTAAAACTGAAGATACAGTCAAGGAGGAAGAGGTCAACTGAAACTGAAGATACAGTCAAGGAGGAACAGGTAAACTAAAACTGAAGAGACAGTCAAGGAGGAAGAGGTCAACTAAAACTGAAGAGACAGTCGAGGAGGAAAAGGTAAACTATAACTGAAGAGACAGTCGAGGAGGAAGAGGTCAACTAAAACTGAAGAGACAGTCGACGAGGAACAGGTAAAATAAAACTGAAGAGACTGTCGAGGAGGAACAGGTAAACTAAAACTGAAGAGACAGTCGAGGAATAACAGGTAAACTAAAACTGAAGAAACAGTCGAAGGGGAATAGATAAACTAAAATTGAAGAGACAGTCGAGGAGGAAGAGGCAAACTATAACTGAAGAGACAGTCGAGGGGGAACAGAAACTAAATCTGAAGAGACAGTCCAGGAGGAACAGGTAAACTAAAACTGAAGAGACAGTCAAGGAGAAAGGTCAACTAAAACTGAAGAGACAGTCGAGGACGAAGATTGAAACTATAACTGAAGAGCCAGTCGAGAAGGAAGAGGTAAACTACAACTGAAGAGACAGTCGAGGAGAAACAGGTCAACTAAAACTGAAGAGACAGTCGAGGAGGAAGATGTAAACTATAACTGAAAAGACAGTCGAGTAAGGAAGAGGTAAACTATAACTGAAGATACTGTCGAGGAGGATCAGGTAAACTAAAACTGAAGAGACATTCGAGGAGGAAGAGGTCAACTAAAACTGAGGAGACAGTCGAGGAGGAAGAGGTAAACTATAACTGAAGAGACAGTCGAGGAGGAAGAGCTAAACTATAACTGAAGAGACAGACGAGGAGTAACAGGTCAACTAAAACTGAAGAGACAGTCGAAAAGGAAGAGGTAAACTAAAACTGAAGAGACAGTAGAGGACGAAGAGGTAAACTAAAACTGAAGAGACAGTCGAGGAGGAAGAGGTAAACTAAAACTGAAGATACAGTCAGGGAGGAAGAGGTCAACTGAAACTGAAGAGACAGTCGAGGAGGAAGAGGTCAACTAAAACTGAAGAGACAGTCGAGGAGGAAGAGGTCAACTAAAACTGAGGAGACAGTCGAGGAGGAAGAGGTAAACTATAACTGAAGAGACAGTCGAGGAGGATCAGGTAAACTAAACCTGAAGAGACAGTCGTGGAGGAACAGGTAAACTAAAACTGAAGAGACAGTCGAGGAGGAAGATGTAAACTATAACTGAAGAGACAGTCGAGAAGGAAGAGGTAAACTATAACTGAAGAGACAGTCGAGGAGGAACAGGTAAACTAAACCTGAAGAGACAGTCGAGGAGGAACAGGTAAACTAAAACTGAAGATACTGTCGAGGAGGAACAGGTAAACTAAAACTGAAGAGACAGTCGAGGAGGAAGAGGTAAATTGAAACTGAAGAGACAGTTGAGGAGGAAGAGGTAAACTAAAACTGAAGAGACAGTCGAGTAGGAATAGGTAAACTATAACTGAAGAGACAGTCAAGGAGAAACAGGTCAACTAAAACTGAAGAGACAGTCGAGGAGGAAGATGTAAACTATAACTGAAGAGACAGTCGAGAAGGAAGAGGTAAACTATAACTGAAGAGACAGTCGAGGAGGAACAGGTAAACTAAACCTGAAGAGACAGTCGAGGAGGAACAGGCAAACTAGAACTGAAAATACTGTCGAGGAGGAACAGGTAAACTAAAACTGAAGATACTGTCGAGGAGGATCAGGTAAACTAAAACTGAAGAGACATTCGAGGAGGAAGAGGTCAACTAAAACTGAGGAGACAGTCGAGGAGGAAGAGGTAAACTATAACTGAAGAGACAGTCGAGGAGGAAGAGCTAAACTCTAACTGAAGAGACAGACGAGGAGTAACAGGTCAACTAAAACTGAAGAGACAGTCGACGAGGAACAGGTAAACTATAACTGAAGAGACAGTCGAGGAAGAACAGGTAAACTAAAACTGAAGAGACAGTCGAGGAATAACAGGTAAACTAAAACTGAAGAAACAGTCGAGGAGGAACAGGTAAACTAAAACTGAAGATACTGTCGAGGAGGATCAGGTAAACTAAAACTGAAGAGACATTCGAGGAGGAAGAGGTCAACTAAAACTGAGGAGACAGTCGAGGAGGAAGAGGTAAACTATAACTTAAGAGACAGTCGAGGAGGAAGAGCTAAACTATAACTGAAGAGACAGACGAGGAGTAACAGGTCAACTAAAACTGAAGAGACAGTCGAAAAGGAAGAGGTAAACTAAAACTGAAGAGACAGTAGAGGACGAAGAGGTAAACTAAAACTGAAGAGACAGTCGAGGAGGAAGAGGTAAACTAAAACTGAAGATACAGTCAGGGAGGAAGAGGTCAACTGAAACTGAAGAGACAGTCGAGGAGTGAGAGGTCAACTAAAACTGAAGAGACAGTCGAGGAGGAAGAGGTCAACTAAAACTGAGGAGACAGTCGAGGAGGAAGAGGTAAACTATAACTGAAGAGACAGTCGAGGAGGATCAGGAAAACTAAACCTGAAGAGACAGTCGTGGAGGAACAGGTAAACTAAAACTGAAGAGACAGTCGAGGAGGAAGATGTAAACTATAACTGAAGAGACAGTCGAGAAGGAAGAGGTAAACTATAACTGAAGAGACAGTCGAGGAGGAACAGGTAAACTAAACCTGAAGAGACAGTCGAGGAGGAACAGGTAAACTAAAACTGAAGATACTGTCGAGGAGGAACAGGTAAACTAAAACTGAAGAGACAGTCGAGGAGGAAGAGGTAAATTGAAACTGAAGAGACAGTCGAGGAGGAAGAGGTAAACTAAAACTGAAGAGACAGTCGAGTAGGAATAGGTAAACTATAACTGAAGAGACAGTCAAGGAGAAACAGGTCAAATAAACTGAAGAGACAGTCGAGGAGTAACAGGTCAACTAAAACTGAAGAGACAGTCAAAAAGGAAGAGGTAAACTAAAACTGAAGAGACAGTCGAGGACGAAGAGGTAAACTAAAACTGAAGAGACAGTCAACGAGGAACAGGTAAACTAAAACTAAAGAGACAGTCGAGGAGGAACAGGTCAACTAAAACTGAAGAGACAGTCGAGGACTAAGAGGTGAACTAAAACTGAAGAGACAGTCGAGGAGTAACAGGTCAAGTAAAACTGAAGAGACAGTCGAGGACGAAGAGGTAAACTAAAACTGAAGAGACAGTCAACGAGGAACAGGTAAACTAAAACTAAAGAGACAGTCGAGGAGGAACAGGTAAACTAAACCTGAAGAGACAGTCGAGGAGGAAGAGGTAAACTAAAACTGAAGATACTGTCGAGGAGGAAGAGGTAAACTAAAACTGAAGAGACAGTCGAGTAGGAATAGGTAAACTATAACTGAAGAGACAGTCAAGGAGGAACAGGTCAAATAAACTGAAGAGACAGTCGAGGAGTAACAGGTCAACTAAAACTGAAGAGACAGTCAAAAAGGAAGAGGTAAACTAAAACTGAAGAGACAGTCGAGGACGAAGAGGTAAACTAAAACTGAAGAGACAGTCAACGAGGAACAGGTAAACTAAAACTAAAGAGACAGTCGAGGAGGAACAGGTCAACTAAAACTGAAGAGACAGTCGAGGACGAAGAGGTAAACTATAACTGAGGAGACAGTCGAGGAGGAACAGGTAAACTAAACCTGAAGAGACAGTCGAGGAGAAACAGGTCAAATAAAACTGAAGAGACAGTCGAGGAGGAAGATGTAAACTATAACTGAAGAGACAGTCGAGAAGGAAGAGGTAAACTATAACTGAAGAGACAGTCGTGGAGGAACAGGTAAACTAAAACTGCAGAGATAGTCAAGGAGGAAGAGGTCAACTAAAACTGAAGAGACAGTCGAGGAGGAAGAGGTAAACTACAACTGAAGAGACAGTCGAGAAGGAAGAGGTAAACTATAACTGAGGAGACAGTCGAGGAGGAACAGGTAAACTAAACCTGAAGAGACAGTCGAGGAGAAACAGGTCAAATAAAACAGAAGAGACAGTCGAGGAGGAAGATGTAAACTATAACTGAAGAGACAGTCGAGAAGGAAGAGGTAAACTATAACTGAAGAGACAGTCGAGGAGGAACAGGTAAACTAAAACTGCAGAGACAGTCAAGGAGGAAGAGGTCAACTAAAACTGAAGAGACAGTCGAGGAGGAACAGGTAAACTAAAACTGAAGATACTGTCGAGGAGGAACAGGTAAACTAAAACTGAAGAGACAGTCGAGGAGGAAGAGGTCAACTATAACTGAAAAGACAGTCGAGGAGGGAGAGGTAAACTAAAACTAAAGAGACAGTCGAGGAGGAACAGGTCAACTAAAACTGAAGAGACAGTCGAGGACGAAGAGGTCAACTATAACTGAAGAGACAGTCGAGGAGGAAGAGGTAAACTAAAACTGAAGAGACAGTCAACGAGGAACAGGTAAACTAAAACTAAAGAGACAGTCGAGGAGGAACAGGTAAACTAAAACTGAAGAGACAGTCGAGGAGGAAGAGGTCAACTATAACTGAAGAGACAGTCGAGGAGAAAGGTCAACTAAAATTGAAGAGACAGTCGAGGACAAGGACGGAAACTATAACTGAAGAGACAGTCGAGGAGGTAGAGGTAAATTAAACCTGAAGAGACTGTCGAGGAGGAACAGGTAAACTAAAACTGAAGAGACAGTCGAGGAGGAAGAGGTCAACTAAAACTGAGGAGACAGTCGAGGAGGAAGATGTAAACTATAACTGAAGAGACAGTCGAGGAGGAAGAGGTCAACTAAAACTGAGGAGACAGTCGAGGAGGAAGAGGTAAACTATAACTGAAGAGACAGTCGAGGAGGAAGAGGTAAACTAAAACTGAAGAGACAGTCGAGGAGGAAGAGGTAAACTAAACCTGAAGAGACAGTCGAGGAGGAAGAGGTCAAATAAAACTGAAGAGACAGTCGAGGAGGAACAGGTAAACTATAACTGAAGAGACAGTCGAGGAGAAAGGTCAACTAAAACTGAAGAGACAGTCGAGGACAAAGTCGGAAACTATAACTGTAGAGACAGTCGTGAAGGAAGAGGTAAACTAAAACTGAAGAGACAGTCGAGGAGGAAGAGGTAAACTAAAACTGAAGAGACAGTCGAGCAGGAAGAGGTAAACTATAACTGAAGAGACAGTCGAGGTGGAACAGGTCAACTATAACTGAAGAGACAGTAGAGGAGGAACAGCTAAACTATAACTGAAGAGACAGTCAAGGAGGAAGAGGTCAACTGAAACTGAAGAGACAGTCAAGGAGGAAGAGGTCAACTAAAACTGAAGAGACAGTCGAGGAGGAAAAGGTAAACTATAACTGAAGAGACAGTCGAGGAGGAAGAGGTCAACTAAAACTGAAGAGACAGTCGACGAGGAACAGGTAAACTAAAACTGAAGAGACAGTCGAGGAGGAAGAGGCAAACTATAACTGAAGAGACAGTCGAGGGGGAACAGAAACTAATTCTGAAGAGACAGTCGAGTAGGAAAAGGTAAACTATAACTGAAGAGACAGTCGAGGAGGAACAGGTCAAATAAACTGAAGAGACAGTCGAAAAGGAAGAGGTCAACTAAAACTGAAGAGACAGTCGAAAAGGAAGAGGTAAACTATAACAGAAGAGACAGTCGAGGAGGAACAGGTAAACTAAACCTGAAGAGACAGTCGAGGAGGGAGAGGTAAACTAAAACTGAATAGACAGTCGAGGAGGAAGAGGTCAACTAAAACTGAGGAGACAGTCGAGGAGGAAGAGGTAAACTATAACTGAAGAGACAGTCGAGGAGGAACAGGTAAACTAAACCTGAAGAGACAGTCGAGGAGGAACAGGTAAACTAAAACTGAAGAGACAGTCGAGGAGGAAGATGTAAACTATAACTGAAGAGACAGTCGAGAAGGAAGAGGTAAACTATAACTGAAGAGACAGTCGAGGAGGAAGAGGTCAACTAAAACTGAAGAGACAGTCGAGGGGGAAGAGGTAAACTATAACTGAAGAGACAGTCGAGGAGAAAGGTCAACTAAAACTGAAGAGACAGTCGAGGACGAAAACGGAAACTATAACTGAAGAGACAGTCGAGAAGGAAGAGGTAAACTACAACTGAAGAGACAGTCGAGGAGAAAGAGGTAAACTATAACTGAAGAGACAGTCGAGGAGGAAGAGGTAAACTAAAACTGAAGAGACAGTCGTGAAGGAAGAGGTAAACTATAACTGAAGAGACAGTCGTGGAGGAACAGGTAAACTAAAACTGCAGAGATAGTCAAGGAGGAAGAGGTCAACTAAAACTGAAGAGACAGTCGAGGAGGAAGAGGTAAACTACAACGGAAGAGACAGTCGAGAAGGAAGAGGTAAACTATAACTGAGGAGACAGTCGAGGAGGAACAGGTAAACTAAACCTGAAGAGACAGTCGAGGAGAAACAGGTCAACTAAAACTGAAGAGACAGTCAAGGAGGAAGAGGTCAACTAAAACTGAAGAGACAGTCGAGGAGGAAGAGGTAAACTAAAACTGAAGAGACAGTCGAGGAGGAAGAGGTAAACTAAAACTGAAGAGACAGTCGAGGAGGAAGAGGTAAACTAAAACTGAAGAGACAGTCGTGAAGGAAGAGGTAAACTATAACTGAAGAGACAGTCGTGGAGGAACAGGTAAACTAAAACTGCAGAGATAGTCAAGGAGGAAGAGGTCAACTAAAACTGAAGAGACAGTCGAGGAGGAAGAGGTAAACTACAACGGAAGAGACAGTCGAGAAGGAAGAGGTAAACTATAACTGAGGAGACAGTCGAGGAGGAACAGGTAAACTAAACCTGAAGAGACAGTCGAGGAGAAACGGGTCAAATAAAACTGAAGAGACAGTCGAGGAGGAAGATGTAAACTATAACTGAAGAGACAGTCGAGAAGGAAGAGGTAAACTATAACTGAAGAGACAGTCGAGGAGGAACAGGTAAACTAAAACTGCAGAGACAGTCAAGGAGGAAGAGGTCAACTAAAACTGAAGAGACAGTCGAGGAGGAACAGGTAAACTAAAACTGAAGATACTGTCGAGGAGGAACAGGTAAACTAAAACTGAAGAGACAGTCGAGGAGGAAGAGGTCAACTATAACTGAAAAGACAGTCGAGGAGGGAGAGGTAAACTAAAACTGAAGAGACAGTCGAGGAGGAACAGGTCAACTATAACTGAAGAGACAGTCGAGGAGGAAGAGGTCAACTAAAACTGAAGAGACAGTCAACGAGGAACAGGTAAACTAAAACTAAAGAGACAGTCGAGGAGGAACAGGTAAACTAAAACTGAAGAGACAGTCGAGGAGGAAGAGGTCAACTATAACTGAAGAGACAGTCGAGGAGAAAGGTCAACTAAAACTGAAGAGACAGTCGAGGACGAAGACGGAAACTATAACTGAAGAGACAGTCAAGGAGGTAGAGGTAAATTAAACCTGAAGAGACAGTCGAGGAGGAACAGGTAAACTAAAACTGAAGAGACAGTCGAGGAGGAAGAGGTCAACTAAAACTGAGGAGACAGTCGAGGAGAAAGATGTAAACTATAACTGAAGAGACAGTCGAGGAGGAAGAGGTCAACTAAAACTGAGGAGACAGTCGAGGAGGAAGAGGTAAACTATAACTGAAGAGACAGTCGAGGAGGAAGAGGTAAACTAAAACTGAAGAGACAGTCGAGGAGGAAGAGGTAAACTAAAACTGAAGAGACAGTCGAGGAGGAAGAGGTCAAATATAACTGAAGAGACAGTCGAGGAGGAACAGGTAAACTATAACTGAAGAGACAGTCGAGGAGGAAGAGGTAAACTATAACTGAAGAGACAGTCGAGGAGGAAGAGGTAAACTAAAACTGAAGAGACAGTCGAGCAGGAAGAGGTAAACTATAACTGAAGAGACAGTCGAGGTGGAACAGGTCAACTATAACTGAAGAGACAGTAGAGGAGGAACAGGTAAACTATAACTGAAGAGACAGTCAAGGAGGAAGAGGTCAACTGAAACTGAAGAGACAGTCAAGGAGGAAGAGGTCAACTAAAACTGAAGAGACAGTCGAGGAGGAAAAGGTAAACTATAACTGAAGAGACAGTCGAGGGGGAACAGAAACTAATTCTGAAGAGACAGTCGAGTAGGAAAAGGTAAACTATAACTGAAGAGACAGTCGAGGAGGAACAGGTCAAAAAAACTGAAGAGACAGTCGAGGAGTAACAGGTCAACTAAAACTGAAGAGACAGTCGAAAAGGAAGAGGTAAACTATAACTGAAGAGACAGTCGAGGAGGAACAGGTAAACTAAACCTGAAGAGACAGTCGAGGAGGGAGAGGTAAACTAAAACTGAAGAGACAGTCGAGGAGGAAGAGGTCAACTAAAACTGAGGAGACAGTCGAGGAGGAAGAGGTAAACTATAACTGAAGAGACAGTCGAGGAGGAACAGGTAAACTAAACCTGAAGAGACAGTCGAGGAGGAACAGGTAAACTAAAACTGAAGAGACAGTCGAGGAGGAAGATGTAAACTATAACTGAAGAGACAGTCGAGAAGGAAGAGGTAAACTATAACTGAAGAGACAGTCGAGGAGGAAGAGGTCAACTAAAACTGAAGAGACAGTCGAGGGGGAAGAGGTAAACTATAACTGAAGAGACAGTCGAGAAGAAAGGTCAACTAAAACTGAAGAGACAGTCGAGGACGAAAACGGAAACTATAACTGAAGAGACAGTCGAGAAGGAAGAGGTAAACTACAACTGAAGAGACAGTCGAGGAGGACGAGGTCAACTAAAACTGAAGAGACAGTCGAGGAGGAAGAGGTAAACTAAAACTGAAGAGAGAGTCGAGGAGGAAGAGGTAAACTAAAACTGAAGAGACAGTCGAGGAGGAAGAGGTAAACTAAAACTGAAGAGACAGTCGAGGAGGAACAGGTAAACTAAAACTGAAGAGACAGTCGAGGAGGAAGAGGTAAACTAAAACTGAAGAGACAGTCGAGGAGGAACAGGTAAACTAAACCTGAAGGGACAGTCGAGGAGAAACAGGTCAAATAAAACTGAAGAGACAGTCGAGGAGGAAGATGTAAACTATAACTGAAGAGACAGTCGAGAAGGAAGAGGTAAACTATAACTGAAGAGACAGTCGTGGAGGAACAGGTAAACTAAAACTGCAGAGATAGTCAAGGAGGAAGAGGTCAACTAAAACTGAAGAGACAGTCAAGGAGGAAGAGGTAAACTACAACTGAAGAGACAGTCGAGGAGGAACAGGTAAACTATAACTGAAGAGACAGTCGAGGAGAAAGGTCAACTAAAACTGAAGAGACAGTCGAGGACAAAGTCGGAAACTATAACTGTAGAGACAGTCGAGAAGGAAGAGGTAAACTAAAACTGAAGAGACAGTCGAGGAGGAACAGGTAAACTAAAACTGAAGAGACAGTCGAGCAGGAAGAGGTAAACTATAACTGAAGAGACAGTCGAGGTGGAACAGGTCAACTATAACTGAAGAGACAGTAGAGGAGGAACAGGTAAACTATAACTGAAGAGACAGTCAAGGAGGAAGAGGTCAACTGAAACTGAAGAGACAGTCAAGGAGGAAGAGGTCAACTAAAACTGAAGAGACAGTCGAGGAGGAAAAGGTAAACTATAACTGAAGAGACAGTCGAGGGGGAACAGAAACTAATTCTGAAGAGACAGTCGAGTAGGAAAAGGTAAACTATAACTGAAGAGACAGTCGAGGAGGAACAGGTCAAATAAACTGAAGAGACAGTCGAGGAGTAACAGGTCAACTAAAACTGAAGAGACAGTCGAAAAGGAAGAGGTAAACTATAACTGAAGAGACAGTCGAGGAGGAACAGGTAAACTAAACCTGAAGAGACAGTCGAGGAGGGAGAGGTAAACTAAAACTGAAGAGACAGTCGAGGAGGAAGAGGTCAACTAAAACTGAGGAGACAGTCGAGGAGGAAGAGGTAAACTATAACTGAAGAGACAGTCGAGGAGGAACAGGTAAACTAAACCTGAAGAGACAGTCGAGGAGGAACAGGTAAACTAAAACTGAAGAGACAGTCGAGGAGGAAGATGTAAACTATAACTGAAGAGACAGTCGAGAAGGAAGAGGTAAACTATAACTGAAGAGACAGTCGAGGAGGAAGAGGTCAACTAAAACTGAAGAGACAGTCGAGGGGGAAGAGGTAAACTATAACTGAAGAGACAGTCGAGAAGAAAGGTCAACTAAAACTGAAGAGACAGTCGAGGACGAAAACGGAAACTATAACTGAAGAGACAGTCGAGAAGGAAGAGGTAAACTACAACTGAAGAGACAGTCGAGGAGGAAGAGGTAAACTATAACTGAAGAGACAGTCGAGGAAGAACAGGTAAACTATAACTGAAGAGACAGTCGAGGAGAAACAGGTCAACTAAAACTGAAGAGACAGTCAAGGAGGAAGAGGTCAACTAAAACTGAAGAGACAGTCGAGGAGGAAGAGGTAAACTAAAACTGAAGAGAGAGTCGAGGAGGAAGAGGTAAACTAAAACTGAAGAGACAGTCGAGGAGGAAGAGGTAAACTAAAACTGAAGAGACAGTCGAGGAGGAACAGGTAAACTAAAACTGAAGAGACAGTCGAGGAGGAAGAGGTAAACTAAAACTGAAGAGACAGTCGAGGAGGAACAGGTAAACTATAACTGAAGAGACAGTCGAGGAGGAATAGGTAAACTAAAACTGAAGAGACAGTTGACGAGGTAAAGGTAAACTAAAACTGAAGAGACAGTCAAGGAGGAACAGGTAAACTATAAATGAAGAGACAGTTGAGGTGGAAGAGGAAAACTAAAACTGAAGAGACAGTCGAGGAGGAACAGGTAAACTATAACTGAAGAGACAGTCGAGGAGGAAGAGGTAAACTATAACTGAGGAGACAGTCGAGGAGGAACAGGTAAACTAAACCTGAAGAGACAGTCGAGGAGAAACAGGTCAAATAAAACTGAAGAGACAGTCGAGGAGGAAGATGTAAACTATAACTGAAGAGACAGTCGAGAAGGAAGAGGTAAACTATAACTGAAGAGACAGTCGAGGAGGAACAGGTAAACTAAAACTGCAGAGACAGTCAAGGAGGAAGAAGTCAACTAAAACTGAAGAGACAGTCGAGGAGGAACAGGTAAACTGAAACTGAAGATACTGTCGAGGAGGAACAGGTAAACTAAAACTGAAGAGACAGTCGAGGAGGAAGAGGTCAACTATAACTGAAAAGACAGTCGAGGAGGGAGAGGTAAACTAAAACTAAAGAGACAGTCGAGGAGGAACAGGTCAACTAAAACTGAAGAGACAGTCGAGGACGAAGAGGTAAACTAAAACTGAAGAGACAGTCGAGGAGTAACAGGTCAACTAAAACTGAAGAGACAGTCGAGGAGGAACAGGTCAACTATAACTGAAGAGACAGTCGAGGAGGAAGAGGTAAACTAAAACTGAAGAGACAGTCAATGAGGAACAGGTAAACTATAACTGAAGAGACAGTCGAGGAGGAACAGGTAAACTAAAACTGAAGAGACAGTCGAGGAGGAAGAGGTCAACTATAACTGAAGAGACAGTCGAGGAGAAAGGTCAACTAAAACTGAAGAGACAGTCGAGGACGAAGACGGAAACTATAACTGAAGAGACAGTCGAGGAGGTAGAGGTCAACTAAAACTGAGGAGACAGTCGAGGAGGAAGATGTAAACTATAACTGAAGAGACAGTCGAGGAGGAAGAGGTCAACTAAAACTGAGGAGACAGTCGAGGAGGAAGAGGTAAACTAAAACTGAAGAGACAGTCGAGGAGGAAGAGGTAAACTAAAACTGAAGAGACAGTCGAGGAGGAAGAGGTCAAATAAAACTGAAGAGACAGTCGAGGAGGAACAGGTAAACTATAACTGAAGAGACAGTCGAGGAGGAAGGTCAACTAAAACTGAAGAGACAGTCGAGGACAAAGTCGGAAACTATAACTGTAGAGACAGTCGAGGAGGAACAGGTAAACTAAAACTGAAGAGACAGTCGAGCAGGAAGAGGTAAACTAAAACTGAAGAGACAGTCGAGCAGGAAGAGGTAAACTATAACTGAAGAGACAGTCGAGGTGGAACAGGTCAACTATAACTGAAGAGACAGTAGAGGAGGAACAGGTAAACTATAACTGAAGAGACAGTCAAGGAGGAAGAGGTCAACTGAAACTGAAGAGACAGTCAAGGAGGAAGAGTCAACTAAAACTGAAGAGACAGTCGAGGAGGAAAAGGTAAACTATAACTGAAGAGACAGTCGAGGAGGAAGAGGTCAACTAAAACTGAAGAGACAGTCGACGAGGAACAGGTAAACTAAAACTGAAGAGACAGTCGAGGAGGAAGAGGCAAACTATAACTGAAGAGACAGTCGAGGGGGAACAGAAACTAATTCTGAAGAGACAGTCGAGTAGGAAAAGGTAAACTATAACTGAAGAGACAGTCGAGGAGGAACAGGTCAAATAAACTGAAGAGACAGTCGAGGAGTAACAGGTCAACTAAAACTGAAGAGACAGTCGAAAAGGAAGAGGTAAACTATAACTGAAGAGACAGTCGAGGAGGAACAGGTAAACTAAACCTGAAGAGACAGTCGAGGAGGGAGAGGTAAACTAAAACTGAAGAGACAGTCGAGGAGGAAGAGGTCAACTAAAACTGAGGAGACAGTCGAGGAGGAAGATGTAAACTATAACTGAAGAGACAGTCGAGAAGGAAGAGGTAAACTATAACTGAAGAGACAGTCGAGGAGGAAGAAGTCAACTAAAACTGAAGAGACAGTCGAGGGGGAAGAGGTAAACTATAACTGAAGAGACAGTCGAGGAGAAAGGTCAACTAAAACTGAAGAGACAGTCGAGGACGAAAACGGAAACTATAACTGAAGAGACAGTCAAGAAGGAAGAGGTAAACTACAACTGAAGAGACAGTCGAGGAGGAAGAGGTAAACTATAACTGAAGAGACAGTCGAGGAAGAACAGGTAAACTATAACTGAAGAGACAGTCGAGGAGAAACAGGTCAACTAAAACTGAAGAGACAGTCAAGGAGGAAGAGGTCAACTAAAACTGAAGAGACAGTCGAGGGGGAAGAGGTAAACTATAACTGAAGAGACAGTCGAGGAGGAACAGGTAAACTAAACCTGAAGAGACAGTCGAGGAGGAAGAGGTAAACTAAAACTGAAGAGACAGTCGAGGAGGAAGATGTAAACTATAACTGAAGAGACAGTCGAGAAGGAAGAGGTAAACTATAACTGAAGAGACAGTCGAGGAGGAAGAGGTCAACTAAAACTGAAGAGACAGTCGAGGGGGAAGAGGTAAACTATAACTGAAGAGACAGTCAAGGAGAAAGGTCAACTAAAACTGAAGAGACAGTCGAGGACGAAAACGGAAACTATAACTGAAGAGACAGTCGAGAAGGAAGAGGTAAACTACAACTGAAGAGACAGTCGAGGAGGAAGAGGTAAACTATAACTGAAGAGACAGTCGAGGAAGATCAGGTAAACTATAACTGAAGAGACAGTCGAGGAGAAACAGGTCAACTAAAACTGAAGAGACAGTCAAGGAGGAAGAGGTCAACTAAAACTGAAGAGACAGTCGAGGAGGAAGAGGTAAACTAAAACTGAAGAGACAGTCGAGGAGGAAGAGGTAAACTAAAACCGAAGAGACAGTCGAGGAGGAAGAGGTAAACTAAAACTGAAGAGACAGTCGAGGAGGAACAGGTAAACTAAAACTGAAGAGACAGTCGAGGAGGAAGAGGTAAACTAAAACTGAAGAGACAGTCGAGGAGGAACAGGTAAACTAAAACTGAAGAGACAGTTGACGAGGTAAAGGTAAACTAAAACTGAAGAGACAGTCAAGGAGGAACAGGTAAACTATAAATGAAGAGACAGTTGAGGTGGAAGAGGTAAACTAAAACTGAAGAGACAGTCGAGGAGGAACAGGTAAACTATAACTGAAGAGACAGTCGAGGAGAAAGGTCAACTAAAACTGAAGAGACAGTCGAGGACGAAGATGTAAACTAAAACTGAAGAGACAGTCGAGGAGGAACAGGTCAACTATAACTGAAGAGACAGTCAAGGACGAAGAGGTAAACTAAAACTGAAGAGACAGTCGAGGAGGAAGAGGTAAACTATAACTGAAGAGACAGTCGAGGAGAAAGGTCAACTAAAACTGAAGAGACAGTCGAGGACGAAAACGGAAACTATAACTGAAGAGACAGTCGAGAAGGAAGAGGTAAACTACAACTGAAGAGACAGTCGAGGAGGAAGAGGTAAACTATAACTGAAGAGACAGTCGAGGAAGAACAGGTAAACTATAACTGAAGAGACAGTCGAGGAGAAACAGGTCAACTAAAACTGAAGAGACAGTCAAGGAGGAAGAGGTCAACTAAAACTGAAGAGACAGTCGAGGACGAAGATGTAAACTAAAACTGAAGAGACAGTCGAGGAGGAACAGGTCAACTATAACTGAAGAGACAGTCAAGGACGAAGAGGTAAACTAAAACTGAAGAGACAGTCGAGGAGGAACAGGTAAACTAAACCTGAAGAGACAGTCGAGGAGGAACAGGTAAACTAAAACTGAAGAGACAGTCAAGGACGAAGAGGTAAACTAAAACTGAAGAGACAGTCAAGGAGGAACAGGTAAACTATAAATGAAGAGACAGTTGAGGTGGAAGAGTTAAACTAAAACTGAAGAGACAGTCGAGGAGGAACAGGTAAACTATAACTGAAGAGACAGTCGAGGAGAAAGGTCAACTAAAACTGAAGAGACAGTCGAGGACGAAGATGTAAACTAAAACTGAAGAGACAGTCGAGGAGGAACAGGTCAACTATAACTGAAGAGACAGTCAAGGACGAAGAGGTAAACTAAAACTGAAGAGACAGTCGAGGAGTAACAGGTCAACGAAAACTGAAGAGACAGTCGAGGAGGAAGATGTAAACTTTAACTAAAGAGACAGTCGAGAAGGAAGAGGTAAACTATAACTGAAGAGAGAGTCGAGGAGGAAGAGGTAAACTAAAACTGAAGAGACAGTCAACGAAGAAGAGGTCAACTAAAACTGAAGAGACAGTCGAGGGGGAAGAGGTAAACTTTAACTAAAGAGACAGTCGAGGAGGAACAGATAAACTATAACTGAAGAGATAGTCGAGGAGGAAGTGGTAAACTAAAACTGAATATACAGTCGAGGAGGAAGAGGCCAACTAAAACTGAAGAGACAGTCGAGGGGGAAGAGGTAAACTATAACTGAAGAGACAGTCGAGGAAGAACAGGTAAACTATAACTGAAGAGACAGTCGAGGAGAAACAGGTCAACTAAAACTGAAGAGACAGTCAAGGAGGAAGAGGTCAACTAAAACTGAAGAGACAGTCGAGGACGAAGATGTAAACTAAAACTGAAGAGACAGTCGAGGAGGAACAGGTCAACTATAACTGAAGAGACAGTCAAGGACGAAGAGGTAAACTAAAACTGAAGAGACAGTCGAGGAGGAACAGGTAAACTAAACCTGAAGAGACAGTCGAGGAGGAACAGGTAAACTAAAACTGAAGAGACAGTCAAGGACGAAGAGGTAAACTAAAACTGAAGAGACAGTCAAGGAGGAACAGGTAAACTATAAATGAAGAGACAGTTGAGGTGGAAGAGTTAAACTAAAACTGAAGAGACAGTCGAGGAGGAACAGGTAAACTATAACTGAAGAGACAGTCGAGGAGAAAGGTCAACTAAAACTGAAGAGACAGTCGAGGACGAAGATGTAAACTAAAACTGAAGAGACAGTCGAGGAGGAACAGGTCAACTATAACTGAAGAGACAGTCAAGGACGAAGAGGTAAACTAAAACTGAAGAGACAGTCGAGGAGGAACAGGTCAACGAAAACTGAAGAGACAGTCGAGGAGGAAGATGTAAACTTTAACTAAAGAGACAGTCGAGAAGGAAGAGGTAAACTATAACTGAAGAGAGAGTCGAGGAGGAAGAGGTAAACTAAAACTGAAGAGACAGTCAACGAAGAAGAGGTCAACTAAAACTGAAGAGACAGTCGAGGGGGAAGAGGTAAACTTTAACTAAAGAGACAGTCGAGGAGGAACAGATAAACTATAACTGAAGAGATAGTCGAGGAGGAAGTGGTAAACTAAAACTGAATATACAGTCGAGGAGGAAGAGGCCAACTAAAACTGAAGAGACAGTCGAGGGGGAAGAGGTAAACTATAACTGAAGAGACAGTCGAGGAGGAAGATGTAAACTAAAACTGAAGAGACAGTCGAGGACGAAAACGGAAACTATAACTGAAGAGACAGTCGAGAAGGAAGAGGTAAACTACAACTGAAGAGACAGTCGAGGAGGAAGAGGTAAACTATAACTGAAGAGACAGTCGAGGAGAAAGGTCAACTAAAACTGAAGAGACAGTCGAGGACGAAAACGGAAACTATAACTGAAGAGACAGTCGAGAAGGAAGAGGTAAACTACAACTGAAGAGACAGTCGAGGAGGAAGAGGTAAACTATAACTGAAGAGACAGTCGAGGAAGAACAGGTAAACTATAACTGAAGAGACAGTCGAGGAGAAACAGGTCAACTAAAACTGAAGAGACAGTCAAGGAGGAAGAGGTCAACTAAAACTGAAGAGACAGTCGAGGAGGAAGAGGTAAACTAAAACTGAAGAGACAGTCGAGGAGGAAGAGGTAAACTAAAACTGAAGAGACAGTCGAGGAGGAAGAGGTAAACTAAAACTGAAGAGACAGTCGAGGAGGAACAGGTAAACTAAAACTGAAGAGACAGTCGAGGAGGAAGAGGTAAACTAAAACTGAAGAGACAGTCGAGGAGGAACAGGTAAACTATAACTGAAGAGACAGTCGAGGAGGAATAGGTAAACTAAAACTGAAGAGACAGTTGACGAGGTAAAGGTAAACTAAAACTGAAGAGACAGTCGAGGAGAAAGGTCAACTAAAACTGAAGAGACAGTCGAGGACGAAGATGTAAACTAAAACTGAAGAGACAGTCGAGGAGGAACAGGTCAACTATAACTGAAGAGACAGTCAAGGACGAAGAGGTAAACTAAAACTGAAGAGACAGTCGAGGAGGAACAGGTAAACTAAAACTGAAGAGACAGTCGAGGAGGAAGATGTAAACTATAACTGAAGAGACAGTCGAGAAGGAAGAGGTAAACTATAAATGAAGAGACAGTTGAGGTGGAAGAGGTAAACTAAAACTGAAGAGACAGTCGAGGAGGAACAGGTAAACTATAACTGAAGAGACAGTCGAGGAGAAAGGTCAACTAAAACTGAAGAGACAGTCGAGGACGAAGATGTAAACTAAAACTGAAGAGACAGTCGAGGAGGAACAGGTCAACTAAAACTGAAGAGACAGTCGAGGACGAAGATGTAAACTAAAACTGAAGAGACAGTCGAGGAGGAACAGGTCAACTATAACTGAAGAGACAGTCAAGGACGAAGAGGTAAACTAAAACTGAAGAGACAGTCGAGGAGGAACAGGTAAACTAAAACTGAAGAGACAGTCAAGGACGAAGAGGTAAACTAAAACTGAAGAGACAGTCAAGGAGGAACAAGTAAACTATAAATGAAGAGACAGTTGAGGTGGAAGAGTTAAACTAAAACTGAAGAGACAGTCGAGGAGGAACAGGTAAACTATAACTGAAGAGACAGTCGAGGAGAAAGGTCAACTAAAACTGAAGAGACAGTCGAGGACGAAGATGTAAACTAAAACTGAAGAGACAGTCGAGGAGGAACAGGTCAACGAAAACTGAAGAGACAGTCGAGGAGGAAGATGTAAACTTTAACTAAAGAGACAGTCGAGAAGGAAGAGGTAAACTATAACTGAAGAGAGAGTCGAGGAGGAAGAGGTAAACTAAAACTGAAGAGACAGTCAACGAAGAAGAGGTCAACTAAAACTGAAGAGACAGTCGAGGGGGAAGAGGTAAACTTTAACTAAAGAGACAGTCGAGGAGGAACAGATAAACTATAACTGAAGAGATAGTCGAGGAGGAAGTGGTAAACTAAAACTGAATATACAGTCGAGGAGGAAGAGGCCAACTAAAACTGAAGAGACAGTCGAGGGGGAAGAGGTAAACTATAACTGAAGAGACAGTCGAGGAGGAAGATGTAAACTAAAACTGAAGAGACAGTCGAGGACGAAAACGGAAACTATAACTGAAGAGACAGTCGAGAAGGAAGAGGTAAACTACAACTGAAGAGACAGTCGAGGAGGAAGAGGTAAACTATAACTGAAGAGACAGTCGAGGAAGAACAGGTAAACTATAACTGAAGAGACAGTCGAGGAGAAACAGGTCAACTAAAACTGAAGAGACAGTCAAGGAGGAAGAGGTCAACTAAAACTGAAGAGACAGTCGAGGAGGAAGAGGTAAACTAAAACTGAAGAGACAGTCGAGGAGGAAGAGGTAAACTAAAACTGAAGAGACAGTCGAGGAGGAAGAGGTCAACTAAAACTGAAGAGACAGTCGAGGAGGAAGAGGTAAACTATAACTGAAGAGACAGTCGAGGAGGAAGATGTAAACTATAACTGAAGAGACAGTCGAGAAGGAAGAGGTAAACTATAAATGAAGAGACAGTTGAGGTGGAAGAGGTAAACTAAAACTGAAGAGACAGTCGAGGAGGAACAGGTAAACTATAACTGAAGAGACAGTCGAGGAGAAAGGTCAACTAAAACTGAAGAGACAGTCGAGGACGAAGATGTAAACTAAAACTGAAGAGACAGTCGAGGAGGAACAGGTCAACTAAAACTGAAGAGACAGTCGAGGACGAAGATGTAAACTAAAACTGAAGAGACAGTCGAGGAGGAACAGGTCAACTATAACTGAAGAGACAGTCAAGGACGAAGAGGTAAACTAAAACTGAAGAGACAGTCGAGGAGGAACAGGTAAACTAAAACTGAAGAGACAGTCGAGGAGGAACAGGTAAACTAAAACTGAAGAGACAGTCAAGGACGAAGAGGTAAACTAAAACTGAAGAGACAGTCAAGGAGGAACAAGTAAACTATAAATGAAGAGACAGTTGAGGTGGAAGAGTTAAACTAAAACTGAAGAGACAGTCGAGGAGGAACAGGTAAACTATAACTGAAGAGACAGTCGAGGAGAAAGGTCAACTAAAACTGAAGAGACAGTCGAGGACGAAGATGTAAACTAAAACTGAAGAGACAGTCGAGGAGGAACAGGTCAACGAAAACTGAAGAGACAGTCGAGGAGGAAGATGTAAACTTTAACTAAAGAGACAGTCGAGAAGGAAGAGGTAAACTATAACTGAAGAGAGAGTCGAGGAGGAAGAGGTAAACTAAAACTGAAGAGACAGTCAACGAAGAAGAGGTCAACTAAAACTGAAGAGACAGTCGAGGGGGAAGAGGTAAACTTTAACTAAAGAGACAGTCGAGGAGGAACAGATAAACTATAACTGAAGAGATAGTCGAGGAGGAAGTGGTAAACTAAAACTGAATATACAGTCGAGGAGGAAGAGGCCAACTAAAACTGAAGAGACAGTCGAGGGGGAAGAGGTAAACTATAACTGAAGAGACAGTCGAGGAGGAAGATGTAAACTAAAACTGAAGAGACAGTCGAGGACGAAAACGGAAACTATAACTGAAGAGACAGTCGAGAAGGAAGAGGTAAACTACAACTGAAGAGACAGTCGAGGAGGAAGAGGTAAACTATAACTGAAGAGACAGTCGAGGAAGAACAGGTAAACTATAACTGAAGAGACAGTCGAGGAGAAACAGGTCAACTAAAACTGAAGAGACAGTCAAGGAGGAAGAGGTCAACTAAAACTGAAGAGACAGTCGAGGAGGAAGAGGTAAACTAAAACTGAAGAGACAGTCGAGGAGGAAGAGGTAAACTAAAACTGAAGAGACAGTCGAGGAGGAAGAGGTCAACTAAAACTGAAGAGACAGTCGAGGAGGAAGAGGTAAACTATAACTGAAGAGACAGTCGAGGAGGAAGATGTAAACTAAAACTGAAGAGACAGTCGAGGAAGAACAGGTCTACTAAAACTGAAGAGACAGTTGAGGAGGAACAGGTAAACTAAAACTGAAGAGACAGTCGAGGAGAAACAGGTCAACTAAAACTGAAGAGACAGTCGAGGAGGAAGATGTAAACTATAACTGAAGAGAGAGTCGAAAAAGAAGAGGTAAGCTATAACTGAAGAGACAGTCGAGGAGAATCAGGTCAACTAAAACTGCAGAGACAGTCAAGGAGGAAGAGGTAAACTAAAACTGAAGAGACAGTCGAGGAGGAAGAGGTAAACTAAAACTGAAGAGACAGTCGAGGAGGAAGAGGTAAACTAAAACTGAAGAGACAGTCGAGGAGGAAGAGGTAAACTAAAACTGAAGAGACAGTCGAGGAGGAAGAGGTAAACTAAAACTGAAGAGACAGTCGAGGAGGAAGAGGTAAACTAAAACTGAAGAGACAGTCGAGGAGGAAGAGGTAAACTATAACTGAATAGACAGTCGAGGAGGAAGAGGTAAACTAAAACTGAAGAGACAGTCGAGGAGGAAGAGGTAAACTAAAACTGAAGAGACAGTCGATGAGGAAGAGGTAAACTATACCTGAAGAGACAGTCGAGGAGGAAGATGTAAACTAAAACTGAAGAGACAGTCGAGGAGGAACAGGTAAACTATAACTGAAGAGACAGTCGAGGACGAAGACGGAAACTATAACTGTAGAGACAGTCGAGGAGGAACAGGTCAACTAAAACTGAAGAGACAGTCGAGGAGGAAGATGTAAACTATAACTAAAGAGACAGTCGAGAAGGAAGAGGTAAACTATAACTGAAGAGAGAGTCGAGGAGGAAGAGGTAAACTAAAACTGAAGAGACAGTCAACGAAGAAGAGGTCAACTAAAACTGAAGAGACAGTCGAGGAGGAACAGATAAACTATAACTGAAGAGATAGTCGAGGAGGAAGTGGTAAACTAAAACTGAATATACAGTCGAGGAGGAAGAGGCCAACTAAAACTGAAGAGACAGTCGAGGGGGAAGAGGTAAACTATAACTGAAGAGACAGTCGAGGAGGAAGATGTAAACTAAAACTGAAGAGACAGTCGAGGACGAAAACGGAAACTATAACTGAAGAGACAGTCGAGAAGGAAGAGGTAAACTACAACTGAAGAGACAGTCGAGGAGGAAGAGGTAAACTATAACTGAAGAGACAGTCGAGGAAGAACAGGTAAACTATAACTGAAGAGACAGTCGAGGAGAAACAGGTCAACTAAAACTGAAGAGACAGTCAAGGAGGAAGAGGTCAACTAAAACTGAAGAGACAGTCGAGGAGGAATTGGTAAACTAAAACTGAAGAGACAGTCGAGGAGGAAGAGGTAAACTAAAACTGAAGAGACAGTCGAGGAGGAAGAGGTAAACTAAAACTGAAGAGACAGTTGAGGAGGAAGAGGTAAACTATAACTGAAGAGACAGTCGAGGAGGAAGATGTAAACTAAAACTGAAGAGACAGTCGAGGAAGAACAGGTCTACTATAACTGAAGAGACAGTCGAGGAGGAACAGGTAAACTAAAACTGAAGAGACCGTCGAGGAGGAACAGATAAACTATAACTGAAGAGATAGTCGAGGAGGAAGTGGTAAACTAAAACTGAATATACAGTCGAGGAGGAACAGGTAAACTATAACTGAAGAGACAGTCGAGGAGAAAGGTCAACTAAAACTGAAGAGACAGTCGAGGACGAAGATGTAAACTAAAACTGAAGAGACAGTCGAGGAGGAACAGGTCAACGAAAACTGAAGAGACAGTCGAGGAGGAAGATGTAAACTTTAACTAAAGAGACAGTCGAGAAGGAAGAGGTAAACTATAACTGAAGAGAGAGTCGAGGAGGAAGAGGTAAACTAAAACTGAAGAGACAGTCAACGAAGAAGAGGTCAACTAAAACTGAAGAGACAGTCGAGGGGGAAGAGGTAAACTTTAACTAAAGAGACAGTCGAGGAGGAACAGATAAACTATAACTGAAGAGATAGTCGAGGAGGAAGTGGTAAACTAAAACTGAATATACAGTCGAGGAGGAAGAGGCCAACTAAAACTGAAGAGACAGTCGAGGGGGAAGAGGTAAACTATAACTGAAGAGACAGTCGAGGAGGAAGATGTAAACTAAAACTGAAGAGACAGTCGAGGACGAAAACGGAAACTATAACTGAAGAGACAGTCGAGAAGGAAGAGGTAAACTACAACTGAAGAGACAGTCGAGGAGGAAGAGGTAAACTATAACTGAAGAGACAGTCGAGGAGGAAGAGGTCAACTAAAACTGAAGAGACAGTCGAGGAGGAAGAGGTAAACTAAAACTGAAGAGACAGTCGAGGAGGAAGAGGTAAACTAAAACTGAAGAGACAGTCGAGGAGGAAGAGGTCAACTAAAACTGAAGAGACAGTCGAGGAGGAAGAGGTAAACTATAACTGAAGAGACAGTCGAGGAGGAAGATGTAAACTAAAACTGAAGAGACAGTCGAGGAAGAACAGGTCTACTAAAACTGAAGAGACAGTCGAGGAGGAACAGGTAAACTAAAACTGAAGAGACAGTCGAGGAGAAACAGGTCAACTAAAACTGAAGAGACAGTCGAGGAGGAAGATGTAAACTATAACTGAAGAGACAGTCGAAAAAGAAGAGGTAAGCTATAACTGAAGAGACAGTCGAGGAGAATGAGGTCAACTAAAACTGCAGAGACAGTCAAGGAGGAAGAGGTAAACTAAAACTGAAGAGACAGTCGAGGAGGAAGAGGTAAACTAAAACTGAAGAGACAGTCGAGGAGGAAGAGGTAAACTAAAACTGAAGAGACAGTCGAGGAGGAAGAGGTAAACTAAAACTGAAGAGACAGTCGAGGAGGAAGAGGTAAACTAAAACTGAAGAGACAGTCGAGGAGGAAGAGGTAAACTAAAACTGAAGAGACAGTCGAGGAGGAAGAGGTAAACTATAACTGAATAGACAGTCGAGGAGGAAGAGGTAAACTAAAACTGAAGAGACAGTCGAGGAGGAAGAGGTAAACTAAAACTGAAGAGACAGTCGATGAGGAAGAGGTAAACTATACCTGAAGAGACAGTCGAGGAGGAAGATGTAAACTAAAACTGAAGAGACAGTCGAGGAGGAACAGGTAAACTATAACTGAAGAGACAGTCGAGGACGAAGACGGAAACTATAACTGTAGAGACAGTCGAGGAGGAACAGGTCAACGAAAACTGAAGAGACAGTCGAGGAGGAAGATGTAAACTTTAACTAAAGAGACAGTCGAGAAGGAAGAGGTAAACTATAACTGAAGAGAGAGTCGAGGAGGAAGAGGTAAATTAAAACTGAAGAGACAGTCAACGAAGAAGAGGTCAACTAAAACTGAAGAGACAGTCGAGGAGGAACAGATAAACTATAACTGAAGAGATAGTCGAGGAGGAAGTGGTAAACTAAAACTGAATATACAGTCGAGGAGGAAGAGGCCAACTAAAACTGAAGAGACAGTCGAGGGGGAAGAGGTAAACTATAACTGAAGAGACAGTCGAGGAGGAAGATGTAAACTAAAACTGAAGAGACAGTCGAGGACGAAAACGGAAACTATAACTGAAGAGACAGTCGAGAAGGAAGAGGTAAACTACAACTGAAGAGACAGTCGAGGAGGAAGAGGTAAACTATAACTGAAGAGACAGTCGAGGAAGAACAGGTAAACTATAACTGAAGAGACAGTCGAGGAGAAACAGGTCAACTAAAACTGAAGAGACAGTCAAGGAGGAAGAGGTCAACTAAAACTGAAGAGACAGTCGAGGAGGAATTGGTAAACTAAAACTGAAGAGACAGTCGAGGAGGAAGAGGTAAACTAAAACTGAAGAGACAGTCGAGGAGGAAGAGGTAAACTAAAACTGAAGAGACAGTTGAGGAGGAAGAGGTAAACTATAACTGAAGAGACAGTCGAGGAGGAAGATGTAAACTAAAACTGAAGAGACAGTCGAGGAAGAACAGGTCTACTATAACTGAAGAGACAGTCGAGGAGGAACAGGTAAACTAAAACTGAAGAGACAGTCGAGGAGGAACAGATAAACTATAACTGAAGAGATAGTCGAGGAGGAAGTGGTAAACTAAAACTGAATATACAGTCGAGGAGGAAGAGGCCAACTAAAACTGAAGAGACAGTCGAGGGGGAAGAGGTAAACTATAACTGAAGAGACAGTCGAGGAGGAAGATGTAAACTAAAACTGAAGAGACAGTCGAGGACGAAAACGGAAACTATAACTGAAGAGACAGTCGAGAAGGAAGAGGTAAACTACAACTGAAGAGACAGTCGAGGAGGAAGAGGTAAACTATAACTGAAGAGACAGTCGAGGAAGAACAGGTAAACTATAACTGAAGAGACAGTCGAGGAGAAACAGGTCAACTAAAACTGAAGAGACAGTCAAGGAGGAAGAGGTCAACTAAAACTGAAGAGACAGTCGAGGAGGAATTGGTAAACTAAAACTGAAGAGACAGTCGAGGAGGAAGAGGTAAACTAAAACTGAAGAGACAGTCGAGGAGGAAGATGTAAACTAAAACTGAAGAGACAGTCGAGGAAGAACAGGTCTACTATAACTGAAGAGACAGTCGAGGAGGAACAGGTAAACTAAAACTGAAGAGACAGTCGAGGAGGAACAGATAAACTATAACTGAAGAGATAGTCGAGGAGGAAGTGGTAAACTAAAACTGAATATACAGTCGAGGAGGAAGAGGCCAACTAAAACTGAAGAGACAGTCGAGGGGGAAGAGGTAAACTATAACTGAAGAGACAGTCGAGGAGGAAGATGTAAACTAAAACTGAAGAGACAGTCGAGGACGAAAACGGAAACTATAACTGAAGAGACAGTCGAGAAGGAAGAGGTAAACTACAACTGAAGAGACAGTCGAGGAGGAAGAGGTAAACTATAACTGAAGAGACAGTCGAGGAAGAACAGGTAAACTATAACTGAAGAGACAGTCGAGGAGAAACAGGTCAACTAAAACTGAAGAGACAGTCAAGGAGGAAGAGGTCAACTAAAACTGAAGAGACAGTCGAGGAGGAATTGGTAAACTAAAACTGAAGAGACAGTCGAGGAGGAAGAGGTAAACTAAAACTGAAGAGACAGTCGAGGAGGAAGAGGTAAACTAAAACTGAAGAGACAGTTGAGGAGGAAGAGGTAAACTATAACTGAAGAGACAGTCGAGGAGGAAGATGTAAACTAAAACTGAAGAGACAGTCGAGGAAGAACAGGTCTACTATAACTGAAGAGACAGTCGAGGAGGAACAGGTAAACTAAAACTGAAGAGACAGTCGAGGAGAAACAGGTCAACTAAAACTGAAGAGACAGTCGAGGAGGAAGATGTAAACTATAACTGAAGAGACAGTCGAAAAAGAAGAGGTAAGCTATAACTGAAGAGACAGTCGAGGAGAATCAGGTCAACTAAAACTGCAGAGACAGTCAAGGAGGAAGAGGTAAACTAAAACTGAAGAGACAGTCGAGGAGGAAGAGGTAAACTAAAACTGAAGAGACAGTCGAGGAGGAAGAGGTAAACTAAAACTGAAGAGACAGTCGAGGAGGAAGAGGTAAACTAAAACTGAAGAGACAGTCGAGGAGGAAGAGGTAAACTAAAACTGAAGAGAGAGTCGAGGAGGAAGAGGTAAACTAAAACTGAAGAGACAGTCGAGGAGGAAGAGGTAAACTATAACTGAATAGACAGTCGAGGAGGAAGAGGTAAACTAAAACTGAAGAGACAGTCGAGGAGGAAGAGGTAAACTAAAACTGAAGAGACAGTCGATGAGGAAGAGGTAAACTATACCTGAAGAGACAGTCGAGGAGGAAGATGTAAACTAAAACTGAAGAGACAGTCGAGGAGGAACAGGTAAACTATAACTGAAGAGACAGTCGAGGAGAAAGGTCAACTAAAACTGAAGAGACAGTCGAGGACGAAGACGGAAACTATAACTGTAGAGACAGTCGAGAAGGAAGAGGTAAACTACAACTGAAGAGACAGTCAAGGGGAATAGATCAACTAAAACTGAAGAGACAGTCGAGGAGAAACAGGTCAACTAAAACTGAAGAGACAGTCGAGGAGGAAGATGTAAACTATAACTGAAGAGACAGTCGAGGAGGAAGAGGTAAACTAAAACTGAAGAGACAGTCGAGGAGGAAGAGGTAAACTAAAACTGAAGAGACAGTCGAGGAGGAAGAGGTAAACTAAAACTGAAGAGACAGTCGATGAGGAAGAGGTAAACTATACCTGAAGAGACAGTCGAGGAGGAAGATGTAAACTAAAACTGAAGAGACAGTCGAGGAGGAACAGGTAAACTATAACTGAAGAGACAGTCGAGGAGAAAGGTCAACTAAAACTGAAGAGACAGTCGAGGACGAAGACGGAAACTGTAACTGTAGAGACAGTCGAGAAGGAAGAGGTAAACTACAACTGAAGAGACAGTCAAGGGGAATAGATCAACTAAAACTGAAGAGACAGTCGAGGAGAAACAGGTCAACTAAAACTGAAGAGACAGTCGAGGAGGAAGATGTAAACTATAACTGAAGAGACAGTCGAGGAGGAAGAGGTAAACTAAAACTGAAGAGACAGTCGAGGAGGAAGAGGTAAACTAAAACTGAAGAGACAGTCGAGGAGGAAGAGGTAAACTAAAACTGAAGAGACAGTCGAGGAGGAAGAGGTAAACTAAAACTGAAGAGACAGTCGAGGAGGAAGAGGTAAACTATAACTGAAGAGACAGTCGAGGAGGAAGAGGTAAACTAAAACTGAAGAGACAGTCGAGGAGGAACAGGTAAACTAAAACTGAAGATACTGTCGAGGAGGAACAGGTAAACTAAAACTGAAGAGACAGTTGAGGAGGAAGAGGTCAACTAAAACTGAAGAGACAGTCGAGGAGGAAGAGGTAAACTATAACTGAAGAGACAGTCGAGAAGGAAGAGGTAAACTATAACTGAAGAGACAGTCGAGGAGGAACAGGTAAACTAAAACTGAAGAGACAGTCAAGGAGGAAGAGGTCAACTAAAACTGAAGAGACAGTCGAGGAGGAACAGTTCAACTAAAACTGAAGATACTGTCGAGGAGGATCAGGTAAACTAAAACTGAAGAGACAGTCGAGGAGGAAGAGAGAGGTCAACTAAAACTGAGGAGACAGTCGAGGAGGAAGAGCTAAAATATAACTGAAGAGACAGTCGAGGCGAAACAGGTCAACTAAAACTGCAGAGACAGTCAAGGAGGAAGAGGTCAACTAAAACTGAAGAGACAGTCGAGGAGGAACAGGTCAACTATAACTGAAAAGACAGTCGAGGAGGGAGAGGTAAACTAAAACTGAAGAGACAGTTGAGGAGGAAGAGGTCAACTAAAACTGAGGAGACAGTCGAGGAGGAAGAGGTAAACTATAACTGAAGAGACAGTCGAGGAGGATCAGGTAAACTAAACCTGAAGAGACAGTCGTGGAGGAACAGGTAAACTAAAACTGAAGAGACAGTCGAGGAGGAAGATGTAAACTATAACTGAAGAGACAGTCGAGAAGGAAGAGGTAAACTATAACTGAAGAGACAGTTGAGGAGAAAGGTCAACTAAAACTGAAGAGACAGTCGAGGACGAAGACGGAAACTATAACTGTAGAGACAGTCGAGGAGAAACAGGTCAACTAAAACTGAAGAGAGAGTCGAGGACGAAAAGGTAAACTATAACTGAAGAGACAGTCGAGGAGGAACAGATAAACTATAACTGAAGAGATAGTCGAGGAGGAAGTGGTAAACTAAAACTGAATATACAGTCGAGGAGGAAGAGGCCAACTAAAACTGAAGAGACAGTCGAGGGGGAAGAGGTAAACTATAACTGAAGAGACAGTCGAGGAGGAAGATGTAAACTAAAACTGAAGAGACAGTCGAGGACGAAAACGGAAACTATAACTGAAGAGACAGTCGAGAAGGAAGAGGTAAACTACAACTGAAGAGACAGTCGAGGAGGAAGAGGTAAACTATAACTGAAGAGACAGTCGAGGAGGAACAGGTAAACTATAACTGAAGAGACAGTCGAGGAGAAAGGTCAACTAAAACTGAAGAGACAGTCGAGGACGGAGACGGAAACTGTAACTGTAGAGACAGTCGAGAAGGAAGAGGTAAACTACAACTGAAGAGACAGTCAAGGGGAATAGATCAACTAAAACTGAAGAGACAGTCGAGGAGAAACAGGTCAACTAAAACTGAAGAGACAGTCGAGGAGGAAGATGTAAACTATAACTGAAGAGACAGTCGAGGAGAAACAGGTCAACTAAAACTGAAGAGACAGTCAAGGAGGAAGAGGTCAACTAAAACTGAAGAGACAGTCGAGGAGGAATTGGTAAACTAAAACTGAAGAGACAGTCGAGGAGGAAGAGGTAAACTAAAACTGAAGAGACAGTCGAGGAGGAAGAGGTAAACTAAAACTGAAGAGACAGTTGAGGAGGAAGAGGTAAACTATAACTGAAGAGACAGTCGAGGAGGCAGATGTAAACTAAAACTGAAGAGACAGTCGAGGAAGAACAGGTCTACTATAACTGAAGAGACAGTCGAGGAGGAACAGATAAACTATAACTGAAGAGATAGTCGAGGAGGAAGTGGTAAACTAAAACTGAATATACAGTCGAGGAGGAAGAGGCCAACTAAAACTGAAGAGACAGTCGAGGGGGAAGAGGTAAACTATAACTGAAGAGACAGTCGAGGAGGAAGATGTAAACTAAAACTGAAGAGACAGTCGAGGACGAAAACGGAAACTATAACTGAAGAGACAGTCGAGAAGGAAGAGGTAAACTACAACTGAAGAGACAGTCGAGGAGGAAGAGGTAAACTATAACTGAAGAGACAGTCGAGGAAGAACAGGTAAACTATAACTGAAGAGACAGTCGAGGAGAAACAGGTCAACTAAAACTGAAGAGACAGTCAAGGAGGAAGAGGTCAACTAAAACTGAAGAGACAGTCGAGGAGGAATTGGTAAACTAAAACTGAAGAGACAGTCGAGGAGGAAGAGGTAAACTAAAACTGAAGAGACAGTCGAGGAGGAAGATGTAAACTAAAACTGAAGAGACAGTCGAGGAAGAACAGGTCTACTATAACTGAAGAGACAGTCGAGGAGGAACAGGTAAACTAAAACTGAAGAGACAGTCGAGGAGGAACAGATAAACTATAACTGAAGAGATAGTCGAGGAGGAAGTGGTAAACTAAAACTGAATATACAGTCGAGGAGGAAGAGGCCAACTAAAACTGAAGAGACAGTCGAGGGGGAAGAGGTAAACTATAACTGAAGAGACAGTCGAGGAGGAAGATGTAAACTAAAACTGAAGAGACAGTCGAGGACGAAAACGGAAACTATAACTGAAGAGACAGTCGAGAAGGAAGAGGTAAACTACAACTGAAGAGACAGTCGAGGAGGAAGAGGTAAACTATAACTGAAGAGACAGTCGAGGAAGAACAGGTAAACTATAACTGAAGAGACAGTCGAGGAGAAACAGGTCAACTAAAACTGAAGAGACAGTCAAGGAGGAAGAGGTCAACTAAAACTGAAGAGACAGTCGAGGAGGAATTGGTAAACTAAAACTGAAGAGACAGTCGAGGAGGAAGAGGTAAACTAAAACTGAAGAGACAGTCGAGGAGGAAGAGGTAAACTAAAACTGAAGAGACAGTTGAGGAGGAAGAGGTAAACTATAACTGAAGAGACAGTCGAGGAGGAAGATGTAAACTAAAACTGAAGAGACAGTCGAGGAAGAACAGGTCTACTATAACTGAAGAGACAGTCGAGGAGGAACAGGTAAACTAAAACTGAAGAGACAGTCGAGGAGAAACAGGTCAACTAAAACTGAAGAGACAGTCGAGGAGGAAGATGTAAACTATAACTGAAGAGACAGTCGAAAAAGAAGAGGTAAGCTATAACTGAAGAGACAGTCGAGGAGAATCAGGTCAACTAAAACTGCAGAGACAGTCAAGGAGGAAGAGGTAAACTAAAACTGAAGAGACAGTCGAGGAGGAAGAGGTAAACTAAAACTGAAGAGACAGTCGAGGAGGAAGAGGTAAACTAAAACTGAAGAGACAGTCGAGGAGGAAGAGGTAAACTAAAACTGAAGAGACAGTCGAGGAGGAAGAGGTAAACTAAAACTGAAGAGAGAGTCGAGGAGGAAGAGGTAAACTAAAACTGAAGAGACAGTCGAGGAGGAAGAGGTAAACTATAACTGAATAGACAGTCGAGGAGGAAGAGGTAAACTAAAACTGAAGAGACAGTCGAGGAGGAAGAGGTAAACTAAAACTGAAGAGACAGTCGATGAGGAAGAGGTAAACTATACCTGAAGAGACAGTCGAGGAGGAAGATGTAAACTAAAACTGAAGAGACAGTCGAGGAGGAACAGGTAAACTATAACTGAAGAGACAGTCGAGGAGAAAGGTCAACTAAAACTGAAGAGACAGTCGAGGACGAAGACGGAAACTATAACTGTAGAGACAGTCGAGAAGGAAGAGGTAAACTACAACTGAAGAGACAGTCAAGGGGAATAGATCAACTAAAACTGAAGAGACAGTCGAGGAGAAACAGGTCAACTAAAACTGAAGAGACAGTCGAGGAGGAAGATGTAAACTATAACTGAAGAGACAGTCGAGGAGGAAGAGGTAAACTAAAACTGAAGAGACAGTCGAGGAGGAAGAGGTAAACTAAAACTGAAGAGACAGTCGAGGAGGAAGAGGTAAACTAAAACTGAAGAGACAGTCGATGAGGAAGAGGTAAACTATACCTGAAGAGACAGTCGAGGAGGAAGATGTAAACTAAAACTGAAGAGACAGTCGAGGAGGAACAGGTAAACTATAACTGAAGAGACAGTCGAGGAGAAAGGTCAACTAAAACTGAGGAGACAGTCGAGAAGGAAGAGGTAAACTATAACTGAAGAGACAGTTGAGGAGAAAGGTCAACTAAAACTGAAGAGACAGTCGAGGACGAAGACGGAAACTATAACTGTAGAGACAGTCGAGGAGAAACAGGTCAACTAAAACTGAAGAGAGAGTCGAGGACGAAAAGGTAAACTATAACTGAAGAGACAGTCGAGGAGGAACAGATAAACTATAACTGAAGAGATAGTCAAGGAGGAAGTGGTAAACTAAAACTGAATATACAGTCGAGGAGGAAGAGGCCAACTAAAACTGAAGAGACAGTCGAGGGGGAAGAGGTAAACTATAACTGAAGAGACAGTCGAGGAGGAAGATGTAAACTAAAACTGAAGAGACAGTCGAGGACGAAAACGGAAACTATAACTGAAGAGACAGTCGAGAAGGAAGAGGTAAACTACAACTGAAGAGACAGTCGAGGAGGAAGAGGTAAACTATAACTGAAGAGACAGTCGAGGAGGAACAGGTAAACTATAACTGAAGAGACAGTCGAGGAGAAAGGTCAACTAAAACTGAAGAGACAGTCGAGGACGAAGACGGAAACTGTAACTGTAGAGACAGTCGAGAAGGAAGAGGTAAACTACAACTGAAGAGACAGTCAAGGGGAATAGATCAACTAAAACTGAAGAGACAGTCGAGGAGAAACAGGTCAACTAAAACTGAAGAGACAGTCGAGGAGGAAGATGTAAACTATAACTGAAGAGACAGTCGAGGAGGAAGAGGTAAACTAAAACTGAAGAGACAGTCGAGGAGGAAGAGGTAAACTAAAACTGAAGAGACAGTCGAGGAGGAAGAGGTAAACTAAAACTGAAGAGACAGTCGAGGAGGAAGAGGTAAACTAAAACTGAAGAGACAGTCGAGGAGGAAGAGGTAAACTATAACTGAAGAGACAGTCGAGGAGGAAGAGGTAAACTAAAACTGAAGAGACAGTCGAGGAGGAACAGGTAAACTAAAACTGAAGATACTGTCGAGGAGGAACAGGTAAACTAAAACTGAAGAGACAGTTGAGGAGGAAGAGGTCAACTAAAACTGAAGAGACAGTCGAGGAGGAAGAGGTAAACTATAACTGAAGAGACAGTCGAGAAGGAAGAGGTAAACTATAACTGAAGAGACAGTCGAGGAGGAACAGGTAAACTAAAACTGAAGAGACAGTCAAGGAGGAAGAGGTCAACTAAAACTGAAGAGACAGTCGAGGAGGAACAGGTCAACTAAAACTGAAGATACTGTCGAGGAGGATCAGGTAAACTAAAACTGAAGAGACAGTCGAGGAGGAAGAGAGAGGTCAACTAAAACTGAGGAGACAGTCGAGGAGGAAGAGCTAAAATATAACTGAAGAGACAGTCGAGGCGAAACAGGTCAACTAAAACTGCAGAGACAGTCAAGGAGGAAGAGGTCAACTAAAACTGAAGAGACAGTCGAGGAGGAACAGGTCAACTATAACTGAAAAGACAGTCGAGGAGGGAGAGGTAAACTAAAACTGAAGAGACAGTCGAGGAGGAAGAGGTCAACTAAAACTGAGGAGACAGTCGAGGAGGAAGAGGTAAACTATAACTGAAGAGACAGTCGAGGAGGATCAGGTAAACTAAACCTGAAGAGACAGTCGTGGAGGAACAGGTAAACTAAAACTGAAGAGACAGTCGAGGAGGAAGATGTAAACTATAACTGAAGAGACAGTCGAGAAGGAAGAGGTAAACTATAACTGAAGAGACAGTTGAGGAGAAAGGTCAACTAAAACTGAAGAGACAGTCGAGGACGAAGACGGAAACTATAACTGTAGAGACAGTCGAGGAGAAACAGGTCAACTAAAACTGAAGAGAGAGTCGAGGACGAAAAGGTAAACTATAACTGAAGAGACAGTCGAGGAGGAACAGATAAACTATAACTGAAGAGATAGTCGAGGAGGAAGTGGTAAACTAAAACTGAATATACAGTCGAGGAGGAAGAGGCCAACTAAAACTGAAGAGACAGTCGAGGGGGAAGAGGTAAACTATAACTGAAGAGACAGTCGAGGAGGAAGATGTAAACTAAAACTGAAGAGACAGTCGAGGACGAAAACGGAAACTATAACTGAAGAGACAGTCGAGAAGGAAGAGGTAAACTACAACTGAAGAGACAGTCGAGGAGGAAGAGGTAAACTATAACTGAAGAGACAGTCGAGGAAGAACAGGTAAACTATAACTGAAGAGACAGTCGAGGAGAAACAGGTCAACTAAAACTGAAGAGACAGTCAAGGAGGAAGAGGTCAACTAAAACTGAAGAGACAGTCGAGGAGGAATTGGTAAACTAAAACTGAAGAGACAGCCGAGGAGGAAGAGGTAAACTAAAACTGAAGAGACAGTCGAGGAGGAAGAGGTAAACTAAAACTGAAGAGACAGTTGAGGAGGAAGAGGTAAACTATAACTGAAGAGACAGTCGAGGAGGAAGATGTAAACTAAAACTGAAGAGACAGTCGAGGAAGAACAGGTCTACTATAACTGAAGAGACAGTCGAGGAGGAACAGGTAAACTAAAACTGAAGAGACAGTCGAGGAGAAACAGGTCAACTAAAACTGAAGAGACAGTCGAGGAGGAAGATGTAAACTATAACTGAAGAGACAGTCGAAAAAGAAGAGGTAAGCTATAACTGAAGAGACAGTCGAGGAGAATCAGGTCAACTAAAACTGCAGAGACAGTCAAGGAGGAAGAGGTAAACTAAAACTGAAGAGACAGTCAAGGAGGAAGAGGTAAACTAAAACTGAAGAGACAGTCGAGGAGGAAGAGGTAAACTAAAACTGAAGAGACAGTCGAGGAGGAAGAGGTAAACTAAAACTGAAGAGACAGTCGAGGAGGAAGAGGTAAACTAAAACTGAAGAGACAGTCGAGGAGGAAGAGGTAAACTAAAACTGAAGAGACAGTCGAGGAGGAAGAGGTAAACTAAAACTGAAGAGACAGTCGAGGAGGAAGAGGTAAACTATAACTGAATAGACAGTCGAGGAGGAAGAGGTAAACTAAAACTGAAGAGACAGTCGAGGAGGAAGAGGTAAACTAAAACTGAAGAGACAGTCGATGAGGAAGAGGTAAACTATACCTGAAGAGACAGTCGAGGAGGAAGATGTAAACTAAAACTGAAGAGACAGTCGAGGAGGAACAGGTAAACTATAACTGAAGAGACAGTCGAGGAGAAAGGTCAACTAAAACTGAAGAGACAGTCGAGGACGAAGACGGAAACTATAACTGTAGAGACAGTCGAGAAGGAAGAGGTAAACTACAACTGAAGAGACAGTCAAGGGGAATAGATCAACTAAAACTGAAGAGACAGTCGAGGAGAAACAGGTCAACTAAAACTGAAGAGACAGTCGAGGAGGAAGATGTAAACTATAACTGAAGAGACAGTCGAGGAGGAAGAGGTAAACTAAAACTGAAGAGACAGTCGAGGAGGAAGAGGTAAACTAAAACTGAAGAGACAGTCGAGGAGGAAGAGGTAAACTAAAACTGAAGAGACAGTCGATGAGGAAGAGGTAAACTATACCTGAAGAGACAGTCGAGGAGGAAGATGTAAACTAAAACTGAAGAGACAGTCGAGGAGGAACAGGTAAACTATAACTGAAGAGACAGTCGAGGAGAAAGGTCAACTAAAACTGAAGAGACAGTCGAGGACGAAGACGGAAACTGTAACTGTAGAGACAGTCGAGAAGGAAGAGGTAAACTACAACTGAAGAGACAGTCAAGGGGAATAGATCAACTAAAACTGAAGAGACAGTCGAGGAGAAACAGGTCAACTAAAACTGAAGAGACAGTCGAGGAGGAAGATGTAAACTATAACTGAAGAGACAGTCGAGGAGGAAGAGGTAAACTAAAACTGAAGAGACAGTCGAGGAGGAAGAGGTAAACTAAAACTGAAGAGACAGTCGAGGAGGAAGAGGTAAACTAAAACTGAAGAGACAGTCGAGGAGGAAGAGGTAAACTAAAACTGAAGAGACAGTCGAGGAGGAAGAGGTAAACTATAACTGAAGAGACAGTCGAGGAGGAAGAGGTAAACTAAAACTGAAGATACTGTCGAGGAGGATCAGGTAAACTAAAACTGAAGAGACAGTCGAGGAGGAAGAGAGAGGTCAACTAAAACTGAGGAGACAGTCGAGGAGGAAGAGCTAAAATATAACTGAAGAGACAGTCGAGGCGAAACAGGTCAACTAAAACTGCAGAGACAGTCAAGGAGGAAGAGGTCAACTAAAACTGAAGAGACAGTCGAGGAGGAACAGGTCAACTATAACTGAAAAGACAGTCGAGGAGGGAGAGGTAAACTAAAACTGAAGAGACAGTCGAGGAGGAAGAGGTCAACTAAAACTGAGGAGACAGTCGAGGAGGAAGAGGTAAACTATAACTGAAGAGACAGTCGAGGAGGATCAGGTAAACTAAACCTGAAGAGACAGTCGTGGAGGAACAGGTAAACTAAAACTGAAGAGACAGTCGAGGAGGAAGATGTAAACTATAACTGAAGAGACAGTCGAGAAGGAAGAGGTAAACTATAACTGAAGAGACAGTTGAGGAGAAAGGTCAACTAAAACTGAAGAGACAGTCGAGGACGAAGACGGAAACTATAACTGTAGAGACAGTCGAGGAGAAACAGGTCAACTAAAACTGAAGAGAGAGTCGAGGACGAAAAGGTAAACTATAACTGAAGAGACAGTCGAGGAGGAACAGATAAACTATAACTGAAGAGATAGTCGAGGAGGAAGTGGTAAACTAAAACTGAATATACAGTCGAGGAGGAAGAGGCCAACTAAAACTGAAGAGACAGTCGAGGGGGAAGAGGTAAACTATAACTGAAGAGACAGTCGAGGAGGAAGATGTAAACTAAAACTGAAGAGACAGTCGAGGACGAAAACGGAAACTATAACTGAAGAGACAGTCGAGAAGGAAGAGGTAAACTACAACTGAAGAGACAGTCGAGGAGGAAGAGGTAAACTATAACTGAAGAGACAGTCGAGGAAGAACAGGTAAACTATAACTGAAGAGACAGTCGAGGAGAAACAAGTCAACTAAAACTGAAGAGACAGTCAAGGAGGAAGAGGTCAACTAAAACTGAAGAGACAGTCGAGGAGGAAGAGGTAAACTAAAACTGAAGAGACAGTCGAGGAGGAAGAGGTAAACCAAAACTGAAGAGACAGTCGAGGAGGAAGAGGTAAACTAAAACTGAAGAGACAGTCGAGGAGGAAGAGGTAAACTATAACTGAAGAGACAGTCGAGGAGGAAGATGTAAACTAAAACTGAAGAGACAGTCGAGGAAGAACAGGTCTACTATAACTGAAGAGACAGTCGAGGAGGAACAGGTAAACTAAAACTGAAGAGACAGTCGAGGAGAAACAGGTCAACTAAAACTGAAGAGACAGTCGAGGAGGAAGATGTAAACTATAACTGAAGAGACAGTCGAAAAAGAAGAGGTAAGCTATAACTGAAGAGACAGTCGAGGAGAATCAGGTCAACTAAAACTGCAGAGACAGTCAAGGAGGAAGAGGTAAACTAAAACTGAAGAGACAGTCGAGGAGGAAGAGGTAAACTAAAACTGAAGAGACAGTCGAGGAGGAAGAGGTAAACTAAAACTGAAGAGACAGTCGAGGAGGAAGAGGTAAACTAAAACTGAAGAGACAGTCGAGGAGGAAGAGGTAAACTAAAACTGAAGAGACAGTCGAGGAGGAAGAGGTAAACTAAAACTGAAGAGACAGTCGAGGAGGAAGAGGTAAACTATAACTGAATAGACAGTCGAGGAGGAAGAGGTAAACTAAAACTGAAGAGACAGTCGAGGAGGAAGAGGTAAACTAAAACTGAAGAGACAGTCGATGAAGAAGAGGTAAACTATACCTGAAGAGACAGTCGAGGAGGAAGATGTAAACTAAAACTGAAGAGACAGTCGAGGAGGAACAGGTAAACTATAACTGAAGAGACAGTCGAGGAGAAAGGTCAACTAAAACTGAAGAGACAGTCGAGGACGAAGACGGAAACTATAACTGTAGAGACAGTCGAGAAGGAAGAGGTAAACTACAACTGAAGAGACAGTCAAGGGGAATAGATCAACTAAAACTGAAGAGACAGTCGAGGAGAAACAGGTCAACTAAAACTGAAGAGACAGTCGAGGAGGAAGATGTAAACTATAACTGAAGAGACAGTCGAGGAGGAAGAGGTAAACTAAAACTGAAGAGACAGTCGAGGAGGAAGAGGTAAACTAAAACTGAAGAGACAGTCGAGGAGGAAGAGGTAAACTAAAACTGAAGAGACAGTCGAGGAGGAAGAGGTAAACTAAAACTGAAGAGACAGTCGAGGAGGAAGAGGTAAACTATAACTGAAGAGACAGTCGAGGAGGAAGAGGTAAACTAAAACTGAAGAGACAGTCGAGGAGGAACAGGTAAACTAAAACTGAAGATACTGTCGAGGAGGAACAGGTAAACTAAAACTGAAGAGACAGTTGAGGAGGAAGAGGTCAACTAAAACTGAAGAGACAGTCGAGGAGGAAGAGGTAAACTATAACTGAAGAGACAGTCGAGAAGGAAGAGGTAAACTATAACTGAAGAGACAGTCGAGGAGGAACAGGTAAACTAAAACTGCAGAGACAGTCAAGGAGGAAGAGGTCAACTAAAACTGAAGAGACAGTCGAGGAGGCAGAGAGGGGTCAACTAAAACTGAGGAGACAGTCGAGGAGGAAGAGCTAAAATATAACTGAAGAGACAGTCGAGGCGAAACAGGTCAACTAAAACTGCAGAGACAGTCAAGGAGGAAGAGGTCAACTAAAACTGAAGAGACAGTCGAGGAGGAACAGGTCAACTATAACTGAAAAGACAGTCGAGGAGGGAGAGGTAAACTAAAACTGAAGAGACAGTCGAGGAGGAAGAGGTCAACTAAAACTGAGGAGACAGTCGAGGAGGAAGAGGTAAACTATAACTGAAGAGACAGTCGAGGAGGATCAGGTAAACTAAACCTGAAGAGACAGTCGTGGAGGAACAGGTAAACTAAAACTGAAGAGACAGTCGAGGAGGAAGAGGTAAACTAAAACTGAAGAGACAGTCGAGGAGGAAGAGGTAAACTAAAACTGAAGAGACAGTCGAGGAGGAAGAGGTAAACTAAAACTGAAGAGACAGTCGAGGAGGAAGAGGTAAACTAAAACTGAAGAGACAGTCGAGGAGGAAGAGGTAAACTAAAACTGAAGAGACAGTCGAGGAGGAAGAGGTAAACTAAAACTGAAGAGACAGTCGAGGAGGAAGAGGTAAACTAAAACTGAAGAGACAGTCGAGGAGGAAGAGGTAAACTATAACTGAATAGACAGTAGAGGAGGAAGAGGTAAACTAAAACTGAAGAGACAGTCGAGGAGGAAGAGGTAAACTAAAACTGAAGAGACAGTCGATCAAGAAGAGGTAAACTATACCTGAAGAGACAGTCGAGGAGGAAGATGTAAACTAAAACTGAAGAGACAGTCGAGGAGGAACAGGTAAACTATAACTGAAGAGACAGTCGAGGAGAAAGGTCAACTAAAACTGAAGAGACAGTCGAGGACGAAGACGGAAACTATAACTGTAGAGACAGTCGAGAAGGAAGAGGTAAACTACAACTGAAGAGACAGTCAAGGGGAATAGATCAACTAAAACTGAAGAGACAGTCGAGGAGAAACAGGTCAACTAAAACTGAAGAGACAGTCGAGGAGGAAGATGTAAACTATAACTGAAGAGACAGTCGAGGAGGAAGAGGTAAACTAAAACTGAAGAGACAGTCGAGGAGGAAGAGGTAAACTAAAACTGAAGAGACAGTCGAGGAGGAAGAGGTAAACTAAAACTGAAGAGACAGTCGAGGAGGAAGAGGTAAACTAAAACTGAAGAGACAGTCGAGGAGGAAGAGGTAAACTATAACTGAAGAGACAGTCGAGGAGGAAGAGGTAAACTAAAACTGAAGAGACAGTCGAGGAGGAACAGGTAAACTAAAACTGAAGATACTGTCGAGGAGGAACAGGTAAACTAAAACTGAAGAGACAGTTGAGGAGGAAGAGGTCAACTAAAACTGAAGAGACAGTCGAGGAGGAAGAGGTAAACTATAACTGAAGAGACAGTCGAGAAGGTAGAGGTAAACTATAACTGAAGAGACAGTCGAGGAGGAACAGGTAAACTAAAACTGCAGAGACAGTCAAGGAGGAAGAGGTCAACTAAAACTGAAGAGACAGTCGAGGAGGAACAGGTCAACTAAAACTGAAGATACTGTCGAGGAGGATCAGGTAAACTAAAACTGAAGAGACAGTCGAGGAGGCAGAGAGAGGTCAACTAAAACTGAGGAGACAGTCGAGGAGGAAGAGCTAAAATATAACTGAAGAGACAGTCGAGGCGAAACAGGTCAACTAAAACTGCAGAGACAGTCAAGGAGGAAGAGGTCAACTAAAACTGAAGAGACAGTCGAGGATGGAACAGGTCAACTATAACTGAAAAGACAGTCGAGGAGGGAGAGGTAAACTAAAACTGAAGAGACAGTCGAGGAGGAAGAGGTCAACTAAAACTGAGGAGACAGTCGAGGAGGAAGAGGTAAACTATAACTGAAGAGACAGTCGAGGAGGATCAGGTAAACTAAACCTGAAGAGACAGTCGTGGAGGAACAGGTAAACTAAAACTGAAGAGACAGTCGAGGAGGAAGATGTAAACTATAACTGAAGAGACAGTCGAGAAGGAAGAGGTAAACTATAACTGAAGAGACAGTTGAGGAGAAAGGTCAACTAAAACTGAAGAGACAGTCAAGGACGAAGACGGAAACTATAACTGTAGAGACAGTCGAGGAGAAACAGGTCAACTAAAACTGAAGAGAGAGTCGAGGACGAAAAGGTAAACTATAACTGAAGAGACAGTCGAGGAGGAAGATGTAAACTAAAACTGAAGAGACAGTCGAGGAGGAACAGGTCAACTATAACTGAAGAGACAGTCAAGGACGAAGAGGTAAACTAAAACTGAAGAGACAGTCGAGGAGGAACAGGTCAACGAAAACTGAAGAGACAGTCGAGGAGGAAGATGTATACTTTAACTAAAGAGACAGTCGAGAAGGAAGAGGTAAAATATAACTGAAGAGAGAGTCGAGGAGGAAGAGGTAAACTAAAACTGAAGAGACAGTCAACGAAGAAGAGGTCAACTAAAACTGAAGAGACAGTCGAGGAGGAAGTGGTAAACTAAAACTGAATATACAGTCGAGGAGGAAGAGGCCAACTAAAACTGAAGAGACAGTCGAGGGGGAAGAGGTAAACTATAACTGAAGAGACAGTCGAGGAGGAAGATGTAAACTAAAACTGAAGAGACAGTCGAGGACGAAAACGGAAACTATAACTGAAGAGACAGTCGAGAAGGAAGAGGTAAACTACAACTGAAGAGACAGTCGAGGAGGAAGAGGTAAACTATAACTGAAGAGACAGTCAACGAAGAAGAGGTCAACTAAAACTGAAGAGACAGTCGAGGGGGAAGAGGCCAACTAAAACTGAAGAGACAGTCGAGGGGGAAGAGGTAAACTATAACTGAAGAGACAGTCGAGGAGGAAGATGTAAACTAAAACTGAAGAGACAGTCGAGGACGAAAACGGAAACTGTAACTGAAGAGACAGTCGAGAAGGAAGAGGTAAACTACAACTGAAGAGACAGTCGAGGAGGAAGAGGTAAACTATAACTGAAGAGACAGTCGAGGAAGAACAGGTAAACTATAACTGAAGAGACAGTCGAGGAGAAACAGGTCAACTAAAACTGAAGAGACAGTCAAGGAGGAAGAGGTCAACTAAAACTTAAGAGACAGTCGAGGAGGAAGAGGTAAACTATAACTGAAGAGACAGTCGAGGAGGAACAGGTAAACTAAAACTGCAGAGACAGTCAAGGAGGAAGAGGTCAACTAAAACTGAAGAGACAGTCGAGGAGGAACAGGTCAACTAAAACTGAAGATACTGTCGAGGAGGATCAGGTAAACTAAAACTGAAGAGACAGTCGAGGAGGAAGAGAGAGGTCAACTAAAACTGAGGAGACAGTCGAGGAGGAAGAGCTAAACTATAACTGAAGAGACAGTCGAGGAGAAACAGGTCAACTAAAACTGCAGAGACAGTCAAGGAGGAAGAGGTCAACTAAAACTGAAGAGACAGTCGAGGAGGAACAGGTCAACTATAACTGAAAAGACAGTCGAGGAGGGAGAGGTAAACTAAAACTGAAGAGACAGTCGAGGAGGAAGAGGTCAACTAAAACTGAGGAGACAGTCGAGAAGGAAGAGGTAAACTACAACTGAAGAGACAGTCGAGGAGGAAGAGGTAAACTATAACTGAAGAGACAGTCAACGAAGAAGAGGTCAACTAAAACTGAAGAGACAGTCGAGGGGGAAGAGGCCAACTAAAACTGAAGAGACAGTCGAGGGGGAAGAGGTAAACTATAACTGAAGAGACAGTCGAGGAGGAAGATGTAAACTAAAACTGAAGAGACAGTCGAGGACGAAAACGGAAACTGTAACTGAAGAGACAGTCGAGAAGGAAGAGGTAAACTACAACTGAAGAGACAGTCGAGGAGGAAGAGGTAAACTATAACTGAAGAGACAGTCGAGGAAGAACAGGTAAACTATAACTGAAGAGACAGTCGAGGAGAAACAGGTCAACTAAAACTGAAGAGACAGTCAAGGAGGAAGAGGTCAACTAAAACTTAAGAGACAGTCGAGGAGGAAGAGGTAAACTATAACTGAAGAGACAGTCGAGGAGGAACAGGTAAACTAAAACTGCAGAGACAGTCAAGGAGGAAGAGGTCAACTAAAACTGAAGAGACAGTCGAGGAGGAACAGGTCAACTAAAACTGAAGATACTGTCGAGGAGGATCAGGTAAACTAAAACTGAAGAGACAGTCGAGGAGGAAGAGAGAGGTCAACTAAAACTGAGGAGACAGTCGAGGAGGAAGAGCTAAACTATAACTGAAGAGACAGTCGAGGAGAAACAGGTCAACTAAAACTGCAGAGACAGTCAAGGAGGAAGAGGTCAACTAAAACTGAAGAGACAGTCGAGGAGGAACAGGTCAACTATAACTGAAAAGACAGTCGAGGAGGGAGAGGTAAACTAAAACTGAAGAGACAGTCGAGGAGGAAGAGGTCAACTAAAACTGAGGAGACAGTCGAGGAGGAAGAGGTAAACTATAACTGAAGACACAGTCGAGGAGGATCAGGTAAACTAAACCTGAAGAGACAGTCGTGGAGGAACAGGTAAACTAAAACTGAAGAGACAGTCGAGGAAGAACAGGTAAACTATAACTGAAGAGACAGTCGAGGAGAAACAGGTCAACTAAAACTGAAGAGACAGTCAAGGAGGAAGAGGTCAACTAAAACTGAAGAGACAGTCGAGGAGGAAGAGGTAAACTAAAACTGAAGAGACAGTCGAGGAGGAAGAGGTAAACTAAAACTGAAGAGACAGTCGAGGAGGAAGAGGTAAACTAAAACTGAAGAGACAGTCGAGGAGGAAGAGGTAAACTATAACTGAAGAGACAGTCGAGGAGGAAGATGTAAACTAAAACTGAAGAGACAGTCGAGGAAGAACAGGTCTACTATAACTGAAGAGACAGTCGAGGAGGAAGAGGTAAACTAAAACTGAAGAGACAGTCGAGGAGAAACAGGTCAACTAAAACTGAAGAGACAGTCGAGGAGGAAGATGTAAACTATAACTGAAGAGACAGTCGAAAAAGAAGAGGTAAGCTATAACTGAAGAGACAGTCGAGGAGAATCAGGTCAACTAAAACTGCAGAGACAGTCAAGGAGGAAGAGGTAAACTAAAACTGAAGAGACAGTCGAGGAGGAAGAGGTAAACTAAAACTGAAGAGACAGTCGAGGAGGAAGAGGTAAACTAAAACTGAAGAGACAGTCGAGGAGGAAGAGGTAAACTAAAACTGAAGAGACAGTCGAGGAGGAAGAGGTAAACTAAAACTGAAGAGACAGTCGAGGAGGAAGAGGTAAACTAAAACTGAAGAGACAGTCGAGGAGGAAGAGGTAAACTATAACTGAATAGACAGTCGAGGAGGAAGAGGTAAACTAAAACTGAAGAGACAGTCGAGGAGGAAGAGGTAAACTAAAACTGAAGAGACAGTCGATGAGGAAGAGGTAAACTATACCTGAAGAGACAGTCGAGGAGGAAGATGTAAACTAAAACTGAAGAGACAGTCGAGGAGGAACAGGTAAACTATAACTGAAGAGACAGTGAGGAGAAAGGTCAACTAAAACTGAAGAGACAGTCGAGGACGAAGACGGAAACTATAACTGTAGAGACAGTCGAGAAGGAAGAGGTAAACTACAACTGAAGAGACAGTCAAGGGGAATAGATCAACTAAAACTGAAGAGACAGTCGAGGAGAAACAGGTCAACTAAAACTGAAGAGACAGTCGAGGAGGAAGATGTAAACTATAACTGAAGAGACAGTCGAGGAGGAAGAGGTAAACTAAAACTGAAGAGACAGTCGAGGAGGAAGAGGTAAACTATAACTGAAGAGACAGTCGAGGAAGAACAGGTAAACTATAACTGAAGAGACAGTCGAGGAGAAACAGGTCAACTAAAACTGAAGAGACAGTCAAGGAGGAAGAGGTCAACTAAAACTTAAGAGACAGTCGAGGAGGAAGAGGTAAACTATAACTGAAGAGACAGTCGAGGAGGAACAGGTAAACTAAAACTGCAGAGACAGTCAAGGAGGAAGAGGTCAACTAAAACTGAAGAGACAGTCGAGGAGGAACAGGTCAACTAAAACTGAAGATACTGTCGAGGAGGATCAGGTAAACTAAAACTGAAGAGACAGTCGAGGAGGAAGAGAGAGGTCAACTAAAACTGAGGAGACAGTCGAGGAGGAAGAGCTAAACTATAACTGAAGAGACAGTCGAGGAGAAACAGGTCAACTAAAACTGCAGAGACAGTCAAGGAGGAAGAGGTCAACTAAAACTGAAGAGACAGTCGAGGAGGAACAGGTCAACTATAACTGAAAAGACAGTCGAGGAGGGAGAGGTAAACTAAAACTGAAGAGACAGTCGAGGAGGAAGAGGTCAACTAAAACTGAGGAGACAGTCGAGGAGGAAGAGGTAAACTATAACTGAAGAGACAGTCGAGGAGGATCAGGTAAACTAAACCTGAAGAGACAGTCGTGGAGGAACAGGTAAACTAAAACTGAAGAGACAGTCGAGGAAGAACAGGTAAACTATAACTGAAGAGACAGTCGAGGAGAAACAGGTCAACTAAAACTGAAGAGACAGTCAAGGAGGAAGAGGTCAACTAAAACTGAAGAGACAGTCGAGGAGGAAGAGGTAAACTAAAACTGAAGAGACAGTCGAGGAGGAAGAGGTAAACTAAAACTGAAGAGACAGTCGAGGAGGAAGAGGTAAACTAAAACTGAAGAGACAGTCGAGGAGGAAGAGGTAAACTATAACTGAAGAGACAGTCGAGGAGGAAGATGTAAACTAAAACTGAAGAGACAGTCGAGGAAGAACAGGTCTACTATAACTGAAGAGACAGTCGAGGAGGAACAGGTAAACTAAAACTGAAGAGACAGTCGAGGAGAAACAGGTCAACTAAAACTGAAGAGACAGTCGAGGAGGAAGATGTAAACTATAACTGAAGAGACAGTCGAAAAAGAAGAGGTAAGCTATAACTGAAGAGACAGTCGAGGAGAATCAGGTCAACTAAAACTGCAGAGAAAGTCGAGGAGGAAGAGGTAAACTAAAACTGAAGAGACAGTCGAGGAGGAAGAGGTAAACTAAAACTGAAGAGACAGTCGAGGAGGAAGAGGTAAACTAAAACTGAAGAGACAGTCGAGGAGGAAGAGGTAAACTAAAACTGAAGAGACAGTCGAGGAGGAAGAGGTAAACTAAAACTGAAGAGACAGTCGAGGAGGAAGAGGTAAACTATAACTGAATAGACAGTCGAGGAGGAAGAGGTAAACTAAAACTGAAGAGACAGTCGAGGAGGAAGAGGTAAACTAAAACTGAAGAGACAGTCGATGAGGAAGAGGTAAACTATACCTGAAGAGACAGTCGAGGAGGAAGATGTAAACTAAAACTGAAGAGACAGTCGAGGAGGAACAGGTAAACTATAACTGAAGAGACAGTCGAGGAGAAAGGTCAACTAAAACTGAAGAGACAGTCGAGGACGAAGACGGAAACTATAACTGTACAGACAGTCGAGAAGGAAGAGGTAAACTTCAACTGAAGAGACAGTCAAGGGGAATAGATCAACTAAAACTGAAGAGACAGTCGAGGAGAAACAGGTCAACTAAAACTGAAGAGACAGTCGAGGAGGAAGATGTAAACTATAACTGAAGAGACAGTCGAGGAGGAAGAGGTAAACTAAAACTGAAGAGACAGTCGAGGAGGAAGAGGTAAACTAAAACTGAAGAGACAGTCGAGGAGGAAGAGGTAAACTAAAACTGAAGAGACAGTCGAGGAGGAAGAGGTAAACTAAAACTGAAGAGACAGTCGAGGAGGAAGAGGTAAACTATAACTGAAGAGACAGTCGAGGAGGAAGAGGTAAACTAAAACTGAAGAGACAGTCGAGGAGGAACAGGTAAACTAAAACTGAAGATACTGTCGAGGAGGAACAGGTAAACTAAAACTGAAGAGACAGTTGAGGAGGAAGAGGTCAACTAAAACTGAAGAGACAGTCGAGGAGGAAGAGGTAAACTATAACTGAAGAGACAGTCGAGAAGGAAGAGGTAAACTATAACTGAAGAGACAGTCGAGGAGGAACAGGTAAACTAAAACTGCAGAGACAGTCAAGGAGGAAGAGGTCAACTAAAACTGAAGAGACAGTCGAGGAGGAACAGGTCAACTAAAACTGAAGATACTGTCGAGGAGGATCAGGTAAACTAAAACTGAAGAGACAGTCGAGGAGGAAGAGAGAGGTCAACTAAAACTGAGGAGACAGTCGAGGAGGAAGAGCTAAAATATAACTGAAGAGACAGTCGAGGCGAAACAGGTCAACAAAAACTGCAGAGACAGTCAAGGAGGAAGAGGTCAACTAAAACTGAAGAGACAGTCGAGGAGGAACAGGTCAACTATAACTGAAAAGACAGTCGAGGAGGGAGAGGTAAACTAAAACTGAAGAGACAGTCGAGGAGGATCAGGTAAACTAAACCTGAAGAGACAGTCGTGGAGGAACAGGTAAACTAAAACTGAAGAGACAGTCGAGGAGGAAGATGTAAACTATAACTGAAGAGACAGTCGAGAAGGAAGAGGTAAACTATAACTGAAGAGACAGTTGAGGAGAAAGGTCAACTAAAACTGAAGAGACAGTCGAGGACGAAGACGGAAACTATAACTGTAGAGACAGTCGAGGAGAAACAGGTCAACTAAAACTGAAGAGAGAGTCGAGGACGAAAAGGTAAACTATAACTGAAGAGACAGTCGAGGAGGAAGATGTAAACTAAAACTGAAGAGACAGTCGAGGAGGAACAGGTCAACTATAACTGAAGAGACAGTCAAGGACGAAGAGGTAAACTAAAACTGAAGAGACAGTCGAGGAGGAACAGGTCAACGAAAACTGAAGAGACAGTCGAGGAGGAAGATGTATACTTTAACTAAAGAGACAGTCGAGAAGGAAGAGGTAAAATATAACTGAAGAGAGAGTCGAGGAGGAAGAGGTAAACTAAAACTGAAGAGACAGTCAACGAAGAAGAGGTCAACTAAAACTGAAGAGACAGTCGAGGGGGAAGAGGTAAACTATAACTAAAGAGACAGTCGAGGAGGAACAGATAAACTATAACTGAAGAGATAGTCGAGGAGGAAGTGGTAAACTAAAACTGAATATACAGTCGAGGAGGAAGAGGCCAACTAAAACTGAAGAGACAGTCGAGGGGGAAGAGGTAAACTATAACTGAAGAGACAGTCGAGGAGGAAGATGTAAACTAAAACTGAAGAGACAGTCGAGGACGAAAACGGAAACTATAACTGAAGAGACAGTCGAGAAGGAAGAGGTAAACTACAACTGAAGAGACAGTCGAGGAGGAAGAGGTAAACTATAACTGAAGAGACAGTCAACGAAGAAGAGGTCAACTAAAACTGAAGAGACAGTCGAGGGGGAAGAGGTAAACTATAACTAAAGAGACAGTCGAGGAGGAACAGATAAACTATAACTGAAGAGATAGTCGAGGAGGAAGTGGTAAACTAAAACAGAATATACAGTCGCGGAGGAAGAGGCCAACTAAAACTGAAGAGACAGTCGAGGGGGAAGAGGTAAACTATAACTGAAGAGACAGTCGAGGAGGAAGATGTAAACTAAAACTGAAGAGACAGTCGAGGACGAAAACGGAAACTGTAACTGAAGAGACAGTCGAGAAGGAAGAGGTAAACTACAACTGAAGAGACAGTCGAGGAGGAAGAGGTAAACTATAACTGAAGAGACAGTCGAGGAAGAACAGGTAAACTATAACTGAAGAGACAGTCGAGGAGAAACAGGTCAACTAAAACTGAAGAGACAGTCAAGGAGGAAGAGGTCAACTAAAACTTAAGAGACAGTCGAGGAGGAAGAGGTAAACTATAACTGAAGAGACAGTCGAGGAGGAACAGGTAAACTAAAACTGCAGAGACAGTCAAGGAGGAAGAGGTCAACTAAAACTGAGGAGACAGTCGAGGAGGAAGAGGTAAACTATAACTGAAGAGACAGTCGAGGAGGAAGATGTAAACTAAAACTGAAGAGACAGTCGAGGAAGAACAGGTCTACTATAACTGAAGAGACAGTCGAGGAGGAACAGGTAAACTAAAACTGAAGAGACAGTCGAGGAGAAACAGGTCAACTAAAACTGAAGAGACAGTCGAGGAGGAAGATGTAAACTATAACTGAAGAGACAGTCGAAAAAGAAGAGGTAAGCTATAACTGAAGAGACAGTCGAGGAGAATCAGGTCAACTAAAACTGCAGAGACAGTCAAGGAGGACGAGGTAAACTAAAACTGAAGAGACAGTCGAGGAGGAAGAGGTAAACTAAAACTGAAGAGACAGTCGAGGAGGAAGAGGTAAACTAAAACTGAAGAGACAGTCGAGGAGGAAGAGGTAAACTAAAACTGAAGAGACAGTCGAGGAGGAAGAGGTAAACTAAAACTGAAGAGACAGTCGAGGAGGAAGAGGTAAACTAAAACTGAAGAGACAGTCGAGGAGGAAGAGGTAAACTATAACTGAATAGACAGTCGAGGAGGAAGAGGTAAACTAAAACTGAAGAGACAGTCGAGGAGGAAGAGGTAAACTATAACTGAAGAGACAGTCGAGGAGGAAGAGGTAAACTATAACTGAATAGACAGTCGAGGAGGAAGAGGTAAACTAAAACTGAAGAGACAGTCAAGGGGAATAGATCAACTAAAACTGAAGAGACAGTCGAGGAGAAACAGGTCAACTAAAACTGAAGAGACAGTCGAGGAGGAAGATGTAAACTATAACTGAAGAGACAGTCGAGGAGGAAGAGGTAAACTAAAACTGAAGAGACAGTCGAGGAGGAAGAGGTAAACTAAAACTGAAGAGACAGTCGAGGAGGAAGAGGTAAACTAAAACTGAAGAGACAGTCGAGGAGGAACAGGTCAACGAAAACTGAAGAGACAGTCGAGGAGGAAGATGTATACTTTAACTAAAGAGACAGTCGAGAAGGAAGAGGTAAAATATAACTGAAGAGAGAGTCGAGGAGGAACAGATAAACTATAACTGAAGAGATAGTCGAGGAGGAAGTGGTAAACTAAAACTGAATATACAGTCGAGGAGGAAGAGGCCAACTAAAACTGAAGAGACAGTCGAGGGGGAAGAGGTAAACTATAACTGAAGAGACAGTCGAGGAGGAAGATGTAAACTAAAACTGAAGAGACAGTCGAGGACGAAAACGGAAACTATAACTGAAGAGACAGTCGAGAAGGAAGAGGTAAACTACAACTGAAGAGACAGTCGAGGAGGAAGAGGTAAACTATAACTGAAGAGACAGTCAACGAAGAAGAGGTCAACTAAAACTGAAGAGACAGTCGAGGGGGAAGAGGTAAACTATAACTAAAGAGACAGTCGAGGAGGAACAGATAAACTATAACTGAAGAGATAGTCGAGGAGGAAGTGGTAAACTAAAACAGAATATACAGTCGCGGAGGAAGAGGCCAACTAAAACTGAAGAGACAGTCGAGGGGGAAGAGGTAAACTATAACTGAAGAGACAGTCGAGGAGGAAGATGTAAACTAAAACTGAAGAGACAGTCGAGGACGAAAACGGAAACTGTAACTGAAGAGACAGTCGAGAAGGAAGAGGTAAACTACAACTGAAGAGACAGTCGAGGAGGAAGAGGTAAACTATAACTGAAGAGACAGTCGAGGAAGAACAGGTAAACTATAACTGAAGAGACAGTCGAGGAGAAACAGGTCAACTAAAACTGAAGAGACAGTCAAGGAGGAAGAGGTCAACTAAAACTTAAGAGACAGTCGAGGAGGAAGAGGTAAACTATAACTGAAGAGACAGTCGAGGAGGAACAGGTAAACTAAAACTGCAGAGACAGTCAAGGAGGAAGAGGTCAACTAAAACTGAGGAGACAGTCGAGGAGGAAGAGGTAAACTATAACTGAAGAGACAGTCGAGGAGGAACAGGTCAACTAAAACTGAAGATACTGTCGAGGAGGATCAGGTAAACTAAAACTGAAGAGACAGTCGAGGAGGAAGAGAGAGGTCAACTAAAACTGAGGAGACAGTCGAGGAGGAAGAGCTAAACTATAACTGAAGAGACAGTCGAGGAGAAACAGGTCAACTAAAACTGCAGAGACAGTCAAGGAGGAAGAGGTCAACTAAAACTGAAGAGACAGTCGAGGAGGAACAGGTCAACTATAACTGAAAAGACAGTCGAGGAGGGAGAGGTAAACTAAAACTGAAGAGACAGTCGAGGAGGAAGAGGTCAACTAAAACTGAGGAGACAGTCGAGGAGGAAGAGGTAAACTATAACTGAAGAGACAGTCGAGGAGGATCAGGTAAACTAAACCTGAAGAGACAGTCGTGGAGGAACAGGTAAACTAAAACTGAAGAGACAGTCGAGGAAGAACAGGTAAACTATAACTGAAGAGACAGTCGAGGAGAAACAGGTCAACTAAAACTGAAGAGACAGTCAAGGAGGAAGAGGTCAACTAAAACTGAAGAGACAGTCGAGGAGGAAGAGGTAAACTAAAACTGAAGAGACAGTCGAGGAGGAAGAGGTAAACTAAAACTGAAGAGACAGTCGAGGAGGAAGAGGTAAACTAAAACTGAAGAGACAGTCGAGGAGGAAGAGGTAAACTATAACTGAAGAGACAGTCGAGGAGAAACAGGTCAACTAAAACTGAAGAGACAGTCGAGGAGGAAGATGTAAACTATAACTGAAGAGACAGTCGAAAAAGAAGAGGTAAGCTATAACTGAAGAGACAGTCGAGGAGAATCAGGTCAACTAAAACTGCAGAGACAGTCAAGGAGGACGAGGTAAACTAAAACTGAAGAGACAGTCGAGGAGGAAGAGGTAAACTAAAACTGAAGAGACAGTCGAGGAGGAAGAGGTAAACTAAAACTGAAGAGACAGTCGAGGAGGAAGAGGTAAACTAAAACTGAAGAGACAGTCGAGGAGGAAGAGGTAAACTAAAACTGAAGAGACAGTCGAGGAGGAAGAGGTAAACTAAAACTGAAGAGACAGTCGAGGAGGAAGAGGTAAACTATAACTGAATAGACAGTCGAGGAGGAAGAGGTAAACTAAAACTGAAGAGACAGTCGAGGAGGAAGAGGTAAACTATAACTGAAGAGACAGTCGAGGAGGAAGAGGTAAACTATAACTGAATAGACAGTCGAGGAGGAAGAGGTAAACTAAAACTGAAGAGACAGTCAAGGGGAATAGATCAACTAAAACTGAAGAGACAGTCGAGGAGAAACAGGTCAACTAAAACTGAAGAGACAGTCGAGGAGGAAGATGTAAACTATAACTGAAGAGACAGTCGAGGAGGAAGAGGTAAACTAAAACTGAAGAGACAGTCGAGGAGGAAGAGGTAAACTAAAACTGAAGAGACAGTCGAGGAGGAAGAGGTAAACTAAAACTGAAGAGACAGTCGAGGAGGAAGAGGTAAACTAAAACTGAAGAGACAGTCGAGGAGGAAGAGGTAAACTATAACTGAAGAGACAGTCGAGGAGGAAGAGGTAAACTAAAACTGAAGAGACAGTCGAGGAGGAACAGGTAAACTAAAACTGAAGATACTGTCGAGGAGGAACAGGTAAACTAAAACTGAAGAGACAGTTGAGGAGGAAGAGGTCAACTAAAACTGAAGAGACAGTCGAGGAGGAAGAGGTAAACTATAACTGAAGAGACAGTCGAGAAGGAAGAGGTAAACTATAACTGAAGAGACAGTCGAGGAGGAACAGGTAAACTAAAACTGCAGAGACAGTCAAGGAGGAAGAGGTCAACTAAAACTGAAGAGACAGTCGAGGAGGAACAGGTCAACTAAAACTGAAGATACTGTCGAGGAGGATCAGGTAAACTAAAACTGAAGAGACAGTCGAGGAGGAAGAGAGAGGTCAACTAAAACTGAGGAGACAGTCGAGGAGGAAGAGCTAAAATATAACTGAAGAGACAGTCGAGGCGAAACAGGTCAACTAAAACTGCAGAGACAGTCAAGGAGGAAGAGGTCAACTAAAACTGAAGAGACAGTCGAGGAGGAACAGGTCAACTATAACTGAAAAGACAGTCGAGGAGGGAGAGGTAAACTAAAACTGAAGAGACAGTCGAGGAGGAAGAGGTCAACTAAAACTGAGGAGACAGTCGAGGAGGAAGAGGTAAACTATAACTGAAGAGACAGTCGAGGAGGATCAGGTAAACTAAACCTGAAGAGACAGTCGTGGAGGAACAGGTAAACTAAAACTGAAGAGACAGTCGAGGAGGAAGATGTAAACTATAACTGAAGAGACAGTCGAGAAGGAAGAGGTAAACTATAACTGAAGAGACAGTTGAGGAGAAAGGTCAACTAAAACTGAAGAGACAGTCGAGGACGAAGACGGAAACTATAACTGTAGAGACAGTCGAGGAGAAACAGGTCAACTAAAACTGAAGAGAGAGTCGAGGACGAAAAGGTAAACTATAACTGAAGAGACAGTCGAGGAGGAAGATGTAAACTAAAACTGAAGAGACAGTCGAGGAGGAACAGGTCAACTATAACTGAAGAGACAGTCAAGGACGAAGAGGTAAACTAAAACTGAAGAGACAGTCGAGGAGGAACAGGTCAACGAAAACTGAAGAGACAGTCGAGGAGGAAGATGTATACTTTAACTAAAGAGACAGTCGAGAAGGAAGAGGTAAAATATAACTGAAGAGAGAGTCGAGGAGGAAGAGGTAAACTAAAACTGAAGAGACAGTCAACGAAGAAGAGGTCAACTAAAACTGAAGAGACAGTCGAGGGAGAAGAGGTAAACTATAACTAAAGAGACAGTCGAGGAGGAACAGATAAACTATAACTGAAGAGATAGTCGAGGAGGAAGTGGTAAACTAAAACTGAATATACAGTCGAGGAGGAAGAGGCCAACTAAAACTGAAGAGACAGTCGAGGGGGAAGAGGTAAACTATAACTGAAGAGACAGTCGAGGAGGAAGATGTAAACTAAAACTGAAGAGACAGTCGAGGAGGAAGAGGTAAACTACAACTGAAGAGACAGTCGTGGAGGAAGAGGTAAACTATAACTGAAGAGACAGTCAACGAAGAAGAGGTCAACTAAAACTGAAGAGACAGTCGAGGGGGAAGAGGTAAACTATAACTAAAGAGACAGTCGAGGAGGAACAGATAAACTATAACTGAAGAGATAGTCGAGGAGGAAGTGGTAAACTAAAACAGAATATACAGTCGCGGAGGAAGAGGCCAACTAAAACTGAAGAGACAGTCGAGGGGGAAGAGGTAAACTATAACTGAAGAGACAGTCGAGGAGGAAGATGTAAACTAAAACTGAAGAGACAGTCGAGGACGAAAACGGAAACTGTAACTGAAGAGACAGTCGAGAAGGAAGAGGTAAACTACAACTGAAGAGACAGTCGAGGAGGAAGAGGTAAACTATAACTGAAGAGACAGTCGAGGAAGAACAGGTAAACTATAACTGAAGAGACAGTCGAGGAGAAACAGGTCAACTAAAACTGAAGAGACAGTCAAGGAGGAAGAGGTCAACTAAAACTTAAGAGACAGTCGAGGAGGAAGAGGTAAACTATAACTGAAGAGACAGTCGAGGAGGAACAGGTAAACTAAAACTGCAGAGACAGTCAAGGAGGAAGACGTCAACTAAAACTGAAGAGACAGTCGAGGAGGAACAGGTCAACTAAAACTGAAGATACTGTCGAGGAGGATCAGGTAAACTAAAACTGAAGAGACAGTCGAGGAGGAAGAGAGAGGTCAACTAAAACTGAGGAGACAGTCGAGGAGGAAGAGCTAAACTATAACTGAAGAGACAGTCGAGGCGAAACAGGTCAACTAAAACTGCAGAGACAGTCAAGGAGGAAGAGGTCAACTAAAACTGAAGAGACAGTCGAGGAGGAACAGGTCAACTATAACTGAAAAGACAGTCGAGGAGGGAGAGGTAAACTAAAACTGAAGAGACAGTCGAGGAGGAAGAGGTCAACTAAAACTGAGGAGACAGTCGAGGAGGAAGAGGTAAACTATAACTGAAGAGACAGTCGAGGAGGATCAGGTAAACTAAACCTGAAGAGACAGTCGTGGAGGAACAGGTAAACTAAAACTGAAGAGACAGTCGAGGAGGAAGATGTAAACTATAACTGAAGAGACAGTCGAGAAGGAAGAGGTAAACTATAACTGAAGAGACAGTCGAGGAGAAAGGTCAACTAAAACTGAAGAGACAGTCGAGGACGAAGACGGAAACTATAACTGTAGAGACAGTCGAGGAGAAACAGGTCAACTAAAACTGAAGAGAGAGTCGAGGACGAAAAGGTAAACTATAACTGAAGAGACAGTCGAGGAGGAAGATGTAAACTAAAACTGAAGAGAAAGTCGAGGAGGAACAGGTCAACTATAACTGAAGAGACAGTCAAGGACGAAGAGGTAAACTAAAACTGAAGAGACAGTCGAGGAGGAACAGGTCAACGAAAACTGAAGAGACAGTCGAGGAGGAAGATGTAAACTTTAACTAAAGAGACAGTCGAGAAGGAAGAGGTAAAATATAACTGAAGAGAGAGTCGAGGAGGAAGAGGTAAACTAAAACTGAAGAGACAGTCAACGAAGAAGAGGTCAACTAAAACTGAAGAGACAGTCGAGGGGGAAGAGGTAAACTATAACTAAAGAGACAGTCGAGGAGGAACAGATAAACTATAACTGAAGAGATAGTCGAGGAGGAAGTGGTAAACTAAAACTGAATATACAGTCGAGGAGGAAGAGGCCAACTAAAACTGAAGAGACAGTCGAGGGGGAAGAGGTAAACTATAACTAAAGAGACAGTTGAGGAGGAACAGATAAACTATAACTGAAGAGATAGTCGAGGAGGAAGTGGTAAACTAAAACTGAATATACAGTCGAGGAGGAAGAGGCCAACTAAAACTGAAGAGACAGTCGAGGGGGAAGAGGTAAACTATAACTGAAGAGACAGTCGAGGAGGAAGATGTAAACTAAAACTGAAGAGACAGTCGAGGACGAAAACGGAAACTATAACTGAAGAGACAGTCGAGAAGGAAGAGGTAAACTACAACTGAAGAGACAGTCGAGGAGGAAGAGGTAAACTATAACTGAAGAGACAGTCAAGGAAGAACAGGTAAACTATAACTGAAGAGACAGTCGAGGAGAAACAGGTCAACTAAAACTGAAGAGACAGTCAAGGAGGAAGAGGTCAACTAAAACTGAAGAGACAGTCGAGGAGGAAGAGGCAAACTAAAACTGAAGAGAATGTCGAGGAGGAAGAGGTAAACTAAAACTGAAGAGACTGTCGAGGAGGAAGAGGTAAACTAAAACTGAAGAGACAGTCGAGGAGGAAGAGGTAAACTATAACTGAAGAGACAGTCGAGGAGGAAGATGTAAACTAAAACTGAAGAGACAGTCGAGGAAGAACAGGTCTACTATAACTGAAGAGACAGTCGAGGAGGAATAGGTAAACTAAAACTGAAGAGACAGTCGAGGAGGAAGATGTAAACTATAACTGAAGAGACAGTCGAAAAAGAAGAGGTAAGCTATAACTGAAGAGACAGTCGAGGAGAATCAGGTCAACTAAAACTGCAGAGACAGTCAAGGAGGAAGAGGTAAACTAAAACTGAAGAGACAGTCGAGGAGGAAGAGGTAAACTAAAACTGAAGAGACAGTCGAGGAGGAAGAGGTAAACTAAAACTGAAGAGACAGTCGAGGAGGAAGAGGTAAACTAAAACTGAAGAGACAGTCGAGGAGGAAGAGGTAAACTAAAACTGAAGAGACAGTCGAGGAGGAAGAGGTAAACTAAAACTGAAGAGACAGTCGAGGAGGAAGAGGTAAACTATAACTGAATAGACAGTCGAGGAGGAAGAGGTAAACTAAAACTGAAGAGACAGTCGAGGAGGAAGAGGTAAACTAAAACTGAAGAGACAGTCGATGAGGAAGAGGTAAACTATACCTGAAGAGACAGTCGAGGAGGAAGATGTAAACTAAAACTGAAGAGACAGTCGAGGAGGAACAGGTAAACTATAACTGAAGAGACAGTCGAGGAGAAAGGTCAACTAAAACTGAAGAGACAGTCGAGGACGAAGACGGAAACTATAACTGTAGAGACAGTCGAGAAGGAAGAGGTAAACTACAACTGAAGAGACAGTCAAGGGGAATAGATCAACTAAAACTGAAGAGACAGTCGAGGAGAAACAGGTCAACTAAAACTGAAGAGACAGTCGAGGAGGAAGATGTAAACTATAACTGAAGAGACAGTCGAGGAGGAAGAGGTAAACTAAAACTGAAGAGACAGTCGAGGAGGAAGAGGTCAACTAAAACTGAAGAGACAGTCGAGGAGGAAGAGGTAAACTAAAACTGAAGAGACAGTCGAGGAGGAAGAGGTAAACTAAAACTGAAGAGACAGTCGAGGAGGAAGAGGTAAACTATAACTGAAGAGACAGTCGAGGAGGAAGAGGTAAACTAAAACTGAAGAGACAGTCGAGGAGGAACAGGTAAACTAAAACTGAAGATACTGTCGAGGAGGAACAGGTAAACTAAAACTGAAGAGACAGTTGAGGAGGAAGAGGTCAACTAAAACTGAAGAGACAGTCGAGGAGGAAGAGGTAAACTATAACTGAAGAGACAGTCGAGAAGGAAGAGGTAAACTATAACTGAAGAGACAGTTGAGGAGGAACAGGTAAACTAAAACTGCAGAGACAGTCAAGGAGGAAGAGGTCAACTAAAACTGAAGAGACAGTCGAGGAGGAACAGGTCAACTAAAACTGAAGATACTGTCGAGGAGGATCAGGTAAACTAAAACTGAAGAGAGAGTCGAGGAGGAAGAGAGAGGTCAACTAAAACTGAGGAGACAGTCGAGGAGGAAGAGCTAAACTATAACTGAAGAGACAGTCGAGGCGAAACAGGTCAACTAAAACTGCAGAGACAGTCAAGGAGGAACAGGTAAACTAAAACTGAAGAGACAGTCGAGGAGGAACAGGTCAACTATAACTGAAAAGACAGTCGAGGAGGGAGAGGTAAACTAAAACTGAAGAGACAGTCGAGGAGGAAGAGGTCAACTAAAACTGAGGAGACAGTCGAGGAGGAAGAGGTAAAGTATAACTGAAGAGACAGTCGAGGAGGATCAGGTAAACTAAACCTGAAGAGACAGTCGTGGAGGAACAGGTAAACTAAAACTGAAGAGACAGTCGAGGAGGAAGAGGTAAACTATAACTGAAGAGACAGTCGAGGAGGAAGATGTAAACTAAAACTGAAGAGACAGTCGAGGAAGAACAGGTCTACTATAACTGAAGAGACAGTCGAGGAGGAATAGGTAAACTAAAACTGAAGAGACAGTCGAGGAGGAAGATGTAAACTATAACTGAAGAGACAGTCGAAAAAGAAGAGGTAAGCTATAACTGAAGAGACAGTCGAGGAGAATCAGGTCAACTAAAACTGCAGAGACAGTCAAGGAGGAAGAGGTAAACTAAAACTGAAGAGACAGTCGAGGAGGAAGAGGTAAACTAAAACTGAAGAGACAGTCGAGGAGGAAGAGGTAAACTAAAACTGAAGAGACAGTCGAGGAGGAAGAGGTAAACTAAAACTGAAGAGACAGTCGAGGAGGAAGAGGTAAACTAAAACTGAAGAGACAGTCGAGGAGGAAGAGGTAAACTAAAACTGAAGAGACAGTCGAGGAGGAAGAGGTAAACTATAACTGAATAGACAGTCGAGGAGGAAGAGGTAAACTAAAACTGAAGAGACAGTCGAGGAGGAAGAGGTAAACTAAAACTGAAGAGACAGTCGATGAGGAAGAGGTAAACTATACCTGAAGAGACAGTCGAGGAGGAAGATGTAAACTAAAACTGAAGAGACAGTCGAGGAGGAACAGGTAAACTATAACTGAAGAGACAGTCGAGGAGAAAGGTCAACTAAAACTGAAGAGACAGTCGAGGACGAAGACGGAAACTATAACTGTAGAGACAGTCGAGAAGGAAGAGGTAAACTACAACTGAAGAGACAGTCAAGGGGAATAGATCAACTAAAACTGAAGAGACAGTCGAGGAGAAACAGGTCAACTAAAACTGAAGAGACAGTCGAGGAGGAAGATGTAAACTATAACTGAAGAGACAGTCGAGGAGGAAGAGGTAAACTAAAACTGAAGAGACAGTCGAGGAGGAAGAGGTCAACTAAAACTGAAGAGACAGTCGAGGAGGAAGAGGTAAACTAAAACTGAAGAGACAGTCGAGGAGGAACACGTAAACTAAAACTGAAGATACTGTCGAGGAGGAACAGGTAAACTAAAACTGAAGAGACAGTTGAGGAGGAAGAGGTCAACTAAAACTGAAGAGACAGTCGAGGAGGAAGAGGTAAACTATAACTGAAGAGACAGTCGAGAAGGAAGAGGTAAACTATAACTGAAGAGACAGTCGAGGAGGAACAGGTAAACTAAAACTGCAGAGACAGTCAAGGAGGAAGAGGTCAACTAAAACTGAAGAGACAGTCGAGGAGGAACAGGTCAACTAAAACTGAAGATACTGTCGAGGAGGATCAGGTAAACTAAAACTGAAGAGACAGTCGAGGAGGAAGAGAGAGGTCAACTAAAACTGAGGAGACAGTCGAGGAGGAAGAGCTAAACTATAACTGAAGAGACAGTCGAGGCGAAACAGGTCAACTAAAACTGCAGAGACAGTCAAGGAGGAACAGGTAAACTAAAACTGAAGAGACAGTCGAGGAGGAACAGGTCAACTATAACTGAAAAGACAGTCGAGGAGGGAGAGGTAAACTAAAACTGAAGAGACAGTCGAGGAGGAAGAGGTCAACTAAAACTGAGGAGACAGTCGAGGAGGAAGAGGTAAAGTATAACTGAAGAGACAGTCGAGGAGGATCAGGTAAACTAAACCTGAAGAGACAGTCGTGGAGGAACAGGTAAACTAAAACTGAAGAGACAGTCGAGGAGGAAGAGGTAAACTATAACTGAAGAGACAGTCGAGGAGGAAGATGTAAACTAAAACTGAAGAGACAGTCGAGGAAGAACAGGTCTACTATAACTGAAGAGACAGTCGAGGAGGAATAGGTAAACTAAAACTGAAGAGACAGTCGAGGAGGAAGATGTAAACTATAACTGAAGAGACAGTCGAAAAAGAAGAGGTAAGCTATAACTGAAGAGACAGTCGAGGAGAATCAGGTCAACTAAAACTGCAGAGACAGTCAAGGAGGAAGAGGTAAACTAAAACTGAAGAGACAGTCGAGGAGGAAGAGGTAAACTAAAACTGAAGAGACAGTCGAGGAGGAAGAGGTAAACTAAAACTGAAGAGACAGTCGAGGAGGAAGAGGTAAACTAAAACTGAAGAGACAGTCGAGGAGGAAGAGGTAAACTAAAACTGAAGAGACAGTCGAGGAGGAAGAGGTAAACTAAAACTGAAGAGACAGTCGAGGAGGAAGAGGTAAACTATAACTGAATAGACAGTCGAGGAGGAAGAGGTAAACTAAAACTGAAGAGACAGTCGAGGAGGAAGAGGTAAACTAAAACTGAAGAGACAGTCGATGAGGAAGAGGTAAACTATACCTGAAGAGACAGTCGAGGAGGAAGATGTAAACTAAAACTGAAGAGACAGTCGAGGAGGAACAGGTAAACTATAACTGAAGAGACAGTCGAGGAGAAAGGTCAACTAAAACTGAAGAGACAGTCGAGGACGAAGACGGAAACTATAACTGTAGAGACAGTCGAGAAGGAAGAGGTAAACTACAACTGAAGAGACAGTCAAGGGGAATAGATCAACTAAAACTGAAGAGACAGTCGAGGAGAAACAGGTCAACTAAAACTGAAGAGACAGTCGAGGAGGAAGATGTAAACTATAACTGAAGAGACAGTCGAGGAGGAAGAGGTAAACTAAAACTGAAGAGACAGTCGAGGAGGAAGAGGTCAACTAAAACTGAAGAGACAGTCGAGGAGGAAGAGGTAAACTAAAACTGAAGAGACAGTCGAGGAGGAACACGTAAACTAAAACTGAAGATACTGTCGAGGAGGAACAGGTAAACTAAAACTGAAGAGACAGTTGAGGAGGAAGAGGTCAACTAAAACTGAAGAGACAGTCGAGGAGGAAGAGGTAAACTATAACTGAAGAGACAGTCGAGAAGGAAGAGGTAAACTATAACTGAAGAGACAGTCGAGGAGGAACAGGTAAACTAAAACTGCAGAGACAGTCAAGGAGGAAGAGGTCAACTAAAACTGAAGAGACAGTCGAGGAGGAACAGGTCAACTAAAACTGAAGATACTGTCGAGGAGGATCAGGTAAACTAAAACTGAAGAGACAGTCGAGGAGGAAGAGAGAGGTCAACTAAAACTGAGGAGACAGTCGAGGAGGAAGAGCTAAACTATAACTGAAGAGACAGTCGAGGCGAAACAGGTCAACTAAAACTGCAGAGACAGTCAAGGAGGAACAGGTAAACTAAAACTGAAGAGACAGTCGAGGAGGGAGAGGTAAACTAAAACTGAAGAGACAGTCGAGGAGGAAGAGGTCAACTAAGACTGAGGAGACAGTCGAGGAGGAAGAGGTAAACTATAACTGAAGAGACAGTCGAGGAGGATCAGGTAAACTAAAACTGAAGAGACAGTCGAGGAGGAAGATGTAAACTATAACTGAAGAGACAGTCGAGAAGGAAGAGGTAAACTAAAACTGAAGAGACAGTCGAGGAGGAAGATGTAAACTATAACTGAAGAGACAGTCGAGAAGGAAGAGGTAAACTATAACTGAAGAGACAGTCGAGGAGGAACAGGTAAACTAAACCTGAAGAGACAGTCGAGGAGGAACAGGTAAACTAAAACTGAAGATACTGTCGAGGAGGAACAGGTAAACTAAAACTGAAGAGACAGTCGAGGAGGAAGAGGTAAACTAAAACTGAAGAGACAGTCGAGGAGGAAGAGGTAAACTATAACTGAAGAGACAGTCGAGGAGGAAGAGGTAAACTAAAACTGAAGAGACAGTCGAGGAGGAACAGGTAAACTAAAACTGAAGATACTGTCGAGGAGGAACAGGTAAACTAAAACTGAAGAGACAGTTGAGGAGGAAGAGGTCAACTAAAACTGAAGAGACAGTCGAGGAGGAAGAGGTAAACTATAACTGAAGAGACAGTCGAGAAGGAAGAGGTAAACTATAACTGAAGAGACAGTCGAGGAGGAACAGGTAAACTAAAACTGCAGAGACAGTCAAGGAGGAAGAGGTCAACTAAAACTGAAGAGACAGTCGAGGAGGAACAGGTCAACTAAAACTGAAGATACTGTCGAGGAGGATCAGGTAAACTAAAACTGAAGAGACAGTCGAGGAGGAAGAGAGAGGTCAACTAAAACTGAGGAGACAGTCGAGGAGGAAGAGCTAAACTATAACTGAAGAGACAGTCGAGGCGAAACAGGTCAACTAAAACTGCAGAGACAGTCAAGGAGGAACAGGTAAACTAAAACTGAAGAGACAGTCGAGGAGGGAGAGGTAAACTAAAACTGAAGAGACAGTCGAGGAGGAAGAGGTCAACTAAGACTGAGGAGACAGTCGAGGAGGAAGAGGTAAACTATAACTGAAGAGACAGTCGAGGAGGATCAGGTAAACTAAAACTGAAGAGACAGTCGAGGAGGAAGATGTAAACTATAACTGAAGAGACAGTCGAGAAGGAAGAGGTAAACTAAAACTGAAGAGACAGTCGAGGAGGAAGATGTAAACTATAACTGAAGAGACAGTCGAGAAGGAAGAGGTAAACTATAACTGAAGAGACAGTCGAGGAGGAACAGGTAAACTAAACCTGAAGAGACAGTCGAGGAGGAACAGGTAAACTAAAACTGAAGATACTGTTGAGGAGGAACAGGTAAACTAAAACTGAAGAGACAGTCGAGGAGGAAGAGGTAAACTATAACTGAAGAGACAGTCAAGGAGAAACAGGTCAAATAAACTGAAGAGACAGTCGAGGAGTAACAGGTCAACTAAAACTGAAGAGACAGTCAAAAAGGAAGAGGTAAACTAAAACTGAAGAGACAGTCGAGGACGAAGAGGTAAACTAAAACTGCAGAGACAGTCAAGGAGGAAGAGGTCAACTAAAACTGAAGAGACAGTCGAGGAGGAACAGGTCAACTAAAACTGAAGATACTGTCGAGGAGGATCAGGTAAACTAAAACTGAAGAGACAGTCGAGGAGGAAGAGAGAGGTCAACTAAAACTGAGGAGACAGTCGAGGAGGAAGAGCTAAACTATAACTGAAGAGACAGTCGAGGCGAAACAGGTCAACTAAAACTGCAGAGACAGTCAAGGAGGAAGAGGTCAACTAAAACTGAAGAGACAGTCGAGGAGGAACAGGTCAACTATAACTGAAAAGACAGTCGAGGAGGGAGAGGTAAACTAAAACTGAAGAGACAGTCGAGGAGGAAGAGGTCAACTAAAACTGAGGAGACAGTCGAGGAGGAAGAGGTAAACTATAACTGAAGAGACAGTCGAGGAGGATCAGGTAAACTAAACCTGAAGAGACAGTCGTGGAGGAACAGGTAAACTAAAACTGAAGAGACAGTCGAGGAGGAAGATGTAAACTATAACTGTAGAGACAGTCGAGGAGAAACAGGTCAACTAAAACTGAAGAGAGAGTCGAGGACGAAAAGGTAAACTATAACTGAAGAGACAGTCGAGGAGGAAGATGTAAACTAAAACTGAAGAGACAGTCGAGGAGGAACAGGTCAACTATAACTGAAGAGACAGTCAAGGACGAAGAGGTAAACTAAAACTGAAGAGACAGTCGAGGAGGAACAGGTCAACGAAAACTGAAGAGACAGTCGAGGAGGAACAGGTAAACTAAAACTGAAGATACTGTCGAGGAGGAACAGGTAAACTAAAACTGAAGAGACAGTCGAGGAGGAAGAGGTAAACTAAAACTGAAGAGACAGTCGAGGAGGAAGAGGTAAACTATAACTGAAGAGACAGTCGAGGAGGAAGAGGTAAACTAAAACTGAAGAGACAGTCGAGGAGGAACAGGTAAACTAAAACTGAAGATACTGTCGAGGAGGAACAGGTAAACTAAAACTGAAGAGACAGTTGAGGAGGAAGAGGTCAACTAAAACTGAAGAGACAGTCGAGGAGGAAGAGGTAAACTATAACTGAAGAGACAGTCGAGAAGGAAGAGGTAAACTATAACTGAAGAGACAGTCGAGGAGGAACAGGTAAACTAAAACTGCAGAGACAGTCAAGGAGGAAGAGGTCAACTAAAACTGAAGAGACAGTCGAGGAGGAACAGGTCAACTAAAACTGAAGATACTGTCGAGGAGGATCAGGTAAACTAAAACTGAAGAGACAGTCGAGGAGGAAGAGAGAGGTCAACTAAAACTGAGGAGACAGTCGAGGAGGAAGAGCTAAACTATAACTGAAGAGACAGTCGAGGCGAAACAGGTCAACTAAAACTGCAGAGACAGTCAAGGAGGAACAGGTAAACTAAAACTGAAGAGACAGTCGAGGAGGGAGAGGTAAACTAAAACTGAAGAGACAGTCGAGGAGGAAGAGGTCAACTAAGACTGAGGAGACAGTCGAGGAGGAAGAGGTAAACTATAACTGAAGAGACAGTCGAGGAGGATCAGGTAAACTAAAACTGAAGAGACAGTCGAGGAGGAAGATGTAAACTATAACTGAAGAGACAGTCGAGAAGGAAGAGGTAAACTAAAACTGAAGAGACAGTCGAGGAGGAAGATGTAAACTATAACTGAAGAGACAGTCGAGAAGGAAGAGGTAAACTATAACTGAAGAGACAGTCGAGGAGGAACAGGTAAACTAAACCTGAAGAGACAGTCGAGGAGGAACAGGTAAACTAAAACTGAAGATACTGTCGAGGAGGAACAGGTAAACTAAAACTGAAGAGACAGTCGAGGAGGAAGAGGTAAACTATAACTGAAGAGACAGTCAAGGAGAAACAGGTCAAATAAACTGAAGAGACAGTCGAGGAGTAACAGGTCAACTAAAACTGAAGAGACAGTCAAAAAGGAAGAGGTAAACTAAAACTGAAGAGACAGTCGAGGACGAAGAGGTAAACTAAAACTGCAGAGACAGTCAAGGAGGAAGAGGTCAACTAAAACTGAAGAGACAGTCGAGGAGGAACAGGTCAACTAAAACTGAAGATACTGTCGAGGAGGATCAGGTAAACTAAAACTGAAGAGACAGTCGAGGAGGAAGAGAGAGGTCAACTAAAACTGAGGAGACAGTCGAGGAGGAAGAGCTAAACTATAACTGAAGAGACAGTCGAGGCGAAACAGGTCAACTAAAACTGCAGAGACAGTCAAGGAGGAAGAGGTCAACTAAAACTGAAGAGACAGTCGAGGAGGAACAGGTCAACTATAACTGAAAAGACAGTCGAGGAGGGAGAGGTAAACTAAAACTGAAGAGACAGTCGAGGAGGAAGAGGTCAACTAAAACTGAGGAGACAGTCGAGGAGGAAGAGGTAAACTATAACTGAAGAGACAGTCGAGGAGGATCAGGTAAACTAAACCTGAAGAGACAGTCGTGGAGGAACAGGTAAACTAAAACTGAAGAGACAGTCGAGGAGGAAGATGTAAACTATAACTGTAGAGACAGTCGAGGAGAAACAGGTCAACTAAAACTGAAGAGAGAGTCGAGGACGAAAAGGTAAACTATAACTGAAGAGACAGTCGAGGAGGAAGATGTAAACTAAAACTGAAGAGACAGTCGAGGAGGAACAGGTCAACTATAACTGAAGAGACAGTCAAGGACGAAGAGGTAAACTAAAACTGAAGAGACAGTCGAGGAGGAACAGGTCAACGAAAACTGAAGAGACAGTCGAGGAGGAAGATGTATACTTTAACTAAAGAGACAGTCGAGAAGGAAGAGGTAAAATATAACTGAAGAGAGAGTCGAGGAGGAAGAGGTAAACTAAAACTGAAGAGACAGTCAACGAAGAAGAGGTCAACTAAAACTGAAGAGACAGTCGAGGGGGAAGAGGTAAACTATAACTAAAGAGACAGTCGAGGAGGAACAGATAAACTATAACTGAAGAGATAGTCGAGGAGGAAGTGGTAAACTAAAACTGAATATACAGTCGAGGAGGAAGAGGCCAACTAAAACTGAAGAGACAGTCGAGGGGGAAGAGGTAAACTATAACTGAAGAGACAGTCGAGGAGGAAGATGTAAACTAAAACTGAAGAGACAGTCGAGGACGAAAACGGAAACTATAACTGAAGAGACAGTCGAGAAGGAAGAGGTAAACTACAACTGAAGAGACAGTCGAGGAGGAAGAGGTAAACTATAACTGAAGAGACAGTCAACGAAGAAGAGGTCAACTAAAACTGAAGAGACAGTCGAGGGGGAAGAGGTAAACTATAACTAAAGAGACAGTCGAGGAGGAACAGATAAACTATAACTGAAGAGATAGTCGAGGAGGAAGTGGTAAACTAAAACAGAATATACAGTCGCGGAGGAAGAGGCCAACTAAAACTGAAGAGACAGTCGAGGGGGAAGAGGTAAACTATAACTGAAGAGACAGTCGAGGAGGAAGATGTAAACTAAAACTGAAGAGACAGTCGAGGACGAAAACGGAAACTATAACTGAAGAGACAGTCGAGAAGGAAGAGGTAAACTACAACTGAAGAGACAGTCGAGGAGGAAGAGGTAAACTATAACTGAAGAGACAGTCGAGGAAGAACAGGTAAACTATAACTGAAGAGACAGTCGAGGAGAAACAGGTCAACTAAAACTGAAGAGACAGTCAAGGAGGAAGAGGTCAACTAAAACTTAAGAGACAGTCGAGGAGGAAGAGGTAAACTATAACTGAAGAGACAGTCGAGGAGGAACAGGTAAACTAAAACTGCAGAGACAGTCAAGGAGGAAGAGGTCAACTAAAACTGAAGAGACAGTCGAGGAGGAACAGGTCAACTAAAACTGAAGATACTGTCGAGGAGGATCAGGTAAACTAAAACTGAAGAGACAGTCGAGGAGGAAGAGAGAGGTCAACTAAAACTGAGGAGACAGTCGAGGAGGAAGAGCTAAACTATAACTGAAGAGACAGTCGAGGCGAAACAGGTCAACTAAAACTGCAGAGACAGTCAAGGAGGAACAGGTAAACTAAAACTGAAGAGACAGTCGAGGAGGGAGAGGTAAACTAAAACTGAAGAGACAGTCGAGGAGGAAGAGGTCAACTAAGACTGAGGAGACAGTCGAGGAGGAAGAGGTAAACTATAACTGAAGAGACAGTCGAGGAGGATCAGGTAAACTAAAACTGAAGAGACAGTCGAGGAGGAAGATGTAAACTATAACTGAAGAGACAGTCGAGAAGGAAGAGGTAAACTAAAACTGAAGAGACAGTCGAGGAGGAAGATGTAAACTATAACTGAAGAGACAGTCGAGAAGGAAGAGGTAAACTATAACTGAAGAGACAGTCGAGGAGGAACAGGTAAACTAAACCTGAAGAGACAGTCGAGGAGGAACAGGTAAACTAAAACTGAAGATACTGTCGAGGAGGAACAGGTAAACTAAAACTGAAGAGACAGTCGAGGAGGAAGAGGTAAACTATAACTGAAGAGACAGTCAAGGAGAAACAGGTCAAATAAACTGAAGAGACAGTCGAGGAGTAACAGGTCAACTAAAACTGAAGAGACAGTCAAAAAGGAAGAGGTAAACTAAAACTGAAGAGACAGTCGAGGACGAAGAGGTAAACTAAAACTGCAGAGACAGTCAAGGAGGAAGAGGTCAACTAAAACTGAAGAGACAGTCGAGGAGGAACAGGTCAACTAAAACTGAAGATACTGTCGAGGAGGATCAGGTAAACTAAAACTGAAGAGACAGTCGAGGAGGAAGAGAGAGGTCAACTAAAACTGAGGAGACAGTCGAGGAGGAAGAGCTAAACTATAACTGAAGAGACAGTCGAGGCGAAACAGGTCAACTAAAACTGCAGAGACAGTCAAGGAGGAAGAGGTCAACTAAAACTGAAGAGACAGTCGAGGAGGAACAGGTCAACTATAACTGAAAAGACAGTCGAGGAGGGAGAGGTAAACTAAAACTGAAGAGACAGTCGAGGAGGAAGAGGTCAACTAAAACTGAGGAGACAGTCGAGGAGGAAGAGGTAAACTATAACTGAAGAGACAGTCGAGGAGGATCAGGTAAACTAAACCTGAAGAGACAGTCGTGGAGGAACAGGTAAACTAAAACTGAAGAGACAGTCGAGGAGGAAGATGTAAACTATAACTGTAGAGACAGTCGAGGAGAAACAGGTCAACTAAAACTGAAGAGAGAGTCGAGGACGAAAAGGTAAACTATAACTGAAGAGACAGTCGAGGAGGAAGATGTAAACTAAAACTGAAGAGACAGTCGAGGAGGAACAGGTCAACTATAACTGAAGAGACAGTCAAGGACGAAGAGGTAAACTAAAACTGAAGAGACAGTCGAGGAGGAACAGGTCAACGAAAACTGAAGAGACAGTCGAGGAGGAAGATGTATACTTTAACTAAAGAGACAGTCGAGAAGGAAGAGGTAAAATATAACTGAAGAGAGAGTCGAGGAGGAAGAGGTAAACTAAAACTGAAGAGACAGTCAACGAAGAAGAGGTCAACTAAAACTGAAGAGACAGTCGAGGGGGAAGAGGTAAACTATAACTAAAGAGACAGTCGAGGAGGAACAGATAAACTATAACTGAAGAGATAGTCGAGGAGGAAGTGGTAAACTAAAACTGAATATACAGTCGAGGAGGAAGAGGCCAACTAAAACTGAAGAGACAGTCGAGGGGGAAGAGGTAAACTATAACTGAAGAGACAGTCGAGGAGGAAGATGTAAACTAAAACTGAAGAGACAGTCGAGGACGAAAACGGAAACTATAACTGAAGAGACAGTCGAGAAGGAAGAGGTAAACTACAACTGAAGAGACAGTCGAGGAGGAAGAGGTAAACTATAACTGAAGAGACAGTCAACGAAGAAGAGGTCAACTAAAACTGAAGAGACAGTCGAGGGGGAAGAGGTAAACTATAACTAAAGAGACAGTCGAGGAGGAACAGATAAACTATAACTGAAGAGATAGTCGAGGAGGAAGTGGTAAACTAAAACAGAATATACAGTCGCGGAGGAAGAGGCCAACTAAAACTGAAGAGACAGTCGAGGGGGAAGAGGTAAACTATAACTGAAGAGACAGTCGAGGAGGAAGATGTAAACTAAAACTGAAGAGACAGTCGAGGACGAAAACGGAAACTATAACTGAAGAGACAGTCGAGAAGGAAGAGGTAAACTACAACTGAAGAGACAGTCGAGGAGGAAGAGGTAAACTATAACTGAAGAGACAGTCGAGGAAGAACAGGTAAACTATAACTGAAGAGACAGTCGAGGAGAAACAGGTCAACTAAAACTGAAGAGACAGTCAAGGAGGAAGAGGTCAACTAAAACTTAAGAGACAGTCGAGGAGGAAGAGGTAAACTATAACTGAAGAGACAGTCGAGGAGGAACAGGTAAACTAAAACTGCAGAGACAGTCAAGGAGGAAGAGGTCAACTAAAACTGAAGAGACAGTCGAGGAGGAACAGGTCAACTAAAACTGAAGATACTGTCGAGGAGGATCAGGTAAACTAAAACTGAAGAGACAGTCGAGGAGGAAGAGAGAGGTCAACTAAAACTGAGGAGACAGTCGAGGAGGAAGAGCTAAACTATAACTGAAGAGACAGTCGAGGCGAAACAGGTCAACTAAAACTGCAGAGACAGTCAAGGAGGAAGAGGTCAACTAAAACTGAAGAGACAGTCGAGGAGGAAGAGGTAAACTAAAACTGAAGAGACAGTCGAGGAGGAAGAGGTAAACTAAAACTGAAGAGACAGTCGAGGAGGAAGAGGTAAACTAAAACTGAAGAGACAGTCGAGGAGGAAGAGGTAAACTAAAACTGAAGAGACAGTCGAGGAGGAAGAGGTAAACTAAAACTGAATAGACAGTCGAGGAGGAAGAGGTAAACTAAAACTGAAGAGACAGTCGAGGAGGAAGAGGTAAACTAAAACTGAAGAGACAGTCGATGAGGAAGAGGTAAACTATACCTGAAGAGACAGTCGAGGAGGAAGATGTAAACTAAAACTGAAGAGACAGTCGAGGAGGAACAGGTAAACTATAACTGAAGAGACAGTCGAGGAGAAAGGTCAACTAAAACTGAAGAGACAGTCGAGGACGAAGACGGAAACTATAACTGTAGAGACAGTCGAGAAGGAAGAGGTAAACTACAACTGAAGAGACAGTCAAGGGGAATAGATCAACTAAAACTGAAGAGACAGTCGAGGAGAAACAGGTCAACTAAAACTGAAGAGACAGTCGAGGAGGAAGAGGTAAACTAAAACTGAAGAGACAGTCGAGGAGGAAGAGGTCAACTAAAACTGAAGAGACAGTCGAGGAGGAAGAGGTAAACTAAAACTGAAGAGACAGTCGAGGAGGAAGAGGTAAACTAAAACTGAAGAGACAGTCGAGGAGGAAGAGGTAAACTATAACTGAAGAGACAGTCGAGGAGGAAGAGGTAAACTAAAACTGAAGAGACAGTCGAGGAGGAACAGGTAAACTAAAACTGAAGATACTGTCGAGGAGGAACAGGTAAACTAAAACTGAAGAGACAGTTGAGGAGGAAGAGGTCAACTAAAACTGAAGAGACAGTCGAGGAGGAAGAGGTAAACTATAACTGAAGAGACAGTCGAGAAGGAAGAGGTAAACTATAACTGAAGAGACAGTCGAGGAGGAACAGGTAAACTAAAACTGCAGAGACAGTCAAGGAGGAAGAGGTCAACTAAAACTGAAGAGACAGTCGAGGAGGAACAGGTCAACTAAAACTGAAGATACTGTCGAGGAGGATCAGGTAAACTAAAACTGAAGAGACAGTCGAGGAGGAAGAGAGAGGTCAACTAAAACTGAGGAGACAGTCGAGGAGGAAGAGCTAAACTATAACTGAAGAGACAGTCGAGGCGAAACAGGTCAACTAAAACTGCAGAGACAGTCAAGGAGGAACAGGTAAACTAAAACTGAAGAGACAGTCGAGGAGGAACAGGTCAACTATAACTGAAAAGACAGTCGATGACGGAGAGGTAAACTAAAACTGAAGACACAGTCGAGGAGGAAGAGGTCAACTAAAACTGAGGAGACAGTCGAGGAGGAAGAGGTAAACTATAACTGAAGAGACAGTCGAGGAGGATCAGGTAAACTAAACCTGAAGAGACAGTCGTGGAGGGACAGGTAAACTAAAACTGAAGAGACAGTCGAGGAGGAAGATGTAAACTATAACTGAAGAGACAGTCGAGAAGGAAGAGGTAAACTATAACTGAAGAGACAGTCGAGGAGGAACAGGTAAACTAAACCTGAAGAGACAGTCGAGGAGGAACAGGTAAACTAAAACTGAAGATACTGTCGAGGAGGAACAGGTAAACTAAAACTGAAGAGACAGTCGAGGAGGAAGAGGTAAATTGAAACTGAAGAGACAGTCGAGGAGGAAGAGGTAAACTAAAACTGAAGAGACAGTCGAGTAGGAATATGTAAACTATAACTGAAGAGACAGTCAAGGAGAAACAGGTCAAATAAACTGAAGAGACAGTCGAGGAGTAACAGGTCAACTAAAACTGAAGAGACAGTCAAAAAGGAAGAGGTAAACTAAAACTGAAGAGACAGTCGAGGACGAAGAGGTAAACTAAAACTGCAGAGACAGTCAAGGAGGAAGAGGTCAACTAAAACTGAAGAGACAGTCGAGGAGGAACAGGTCAACTAAAACTGAAGATACTGTCGAGGAGGATCAGGTAAACTAAAACTGAAGAGACAGTCGAGGAGGAAGAGAGAGGTCAACTAAAACTGAGGAGACAGTCGAGGAGGAAGAGCTAAACTATAACTGAAGAGACAGTCGAGGCGAAACAGGTCAACTAAAACTGCAGAGACAGTCAAGGAGGAAGAGGTCAACTAAAACTGAAGAGACAGTCGAGGAGGAACAGGTCAACTATAACTGAAAAGACAGTCGAGGAGGGAGAGGTAAACTAAAACTGAAGAGACAGTCGAGGAGGAAGAGGTCAACTAAAACTGAGGAGACAGTCGAGGAGGAAGAGGTAAACTATAACTGAAGAGACAGTCGAGGAGGATCAGGTAAACTAAACCTGAAGAGACAGTCGTGGAGGAACAGGTAAACTAAAACTGAAGAGACAGTCGAGGAGGAAGATGTAAACTATAACTGTAGAGACAGTCGAGGAGAAACAGGTCAACTAAAACTGAAGAGAGAGTCGAGGACGAAAAGGTAAACTATAACTGAAGAGACAGTCGAGGAGGAAGATGTAAACTAAAACTGAAGAGACAGTCGAGGAGGAACAGGTCAACTATAACTGAAGAGACAGTCAAGGACGAAGAGGTAAACTAAAACTGAAGAGACAGTCAACGAAGAAGAGGTCAACTAAAACTGAAGAGACAGTCGAGGGGGAAGAGGTAAACTATAACTAAAGAGACAGTCGAGGAGGAACAGATAAACTATAACTGAAGAGATAGTCGAGGAGGAAGTGGTAAACTAAAACTGAATATACAGTCGAGGAGGAAGAGGCCAACTAAAACTGAAGAGACAGTCGAGGGGGAAGAGGTAAACTATAACTGAAGAGACAGTCGAGGAGGAAGATGTAAACTAAAACTGAAGAGACAGTCGAGGACGAAAACGGAAACTATAACTGAAGAGACAGTCGAGAAGGAAGAGGTAAACTACAACTGAAGAGACAGTCGAGGAGGAAGAGGTAAACTATAACTGAAGAGACAGTCAACGAAGAAGAGGTCAACTAAAACTGAAGAGACAGTCGAGGGGGAAGAGGTAAACTATAACTAAAGAGACAGTCGAGGAGGAACAGATAAACTATAACTGAAGAGATAGTCGAGGAGGAAGTGGTAAACTAAAACAGAATATACAGTCGCGGAGGAAGAGGCCAACTAAAACTGAAGAGACAGTCGAGGGGGAAGAGGTAAACTATAACTGAAGAGACAGTCGAGGAGGAAGATGTAAACTATAACTGAAGAGACAGTCGAGGAAGAACAGGTAAACTATAACTGAAGAGACAGTCGAGGAGAAACAGGTCAACTAAAACTGAAGAGACAGTCAAGGAGGAAGAGGTCAACTAAAACTTAAGAGACAGTCGAGGAGGAAGAGGTAAACTATAACTGAAGAGACAGTCGAGGAGGAAGAGGCAAACTAAAACTGAAGAGAATGTCGAGGAGGAAGAGGTAAACTAAAACTGAAGAGACTGTCGAGGAGGAAGAGGTAAACTAAAACTGAAGAGACAGTCGAGGAGGAAGAGGTAAACTATAACTGAAGAGACAGTCGAGGAGGAAGATGTAAACTAAAACTGAAGAGACAGTCGAGGAAGAACAAGTCTACTATAACTGAAGAGACAGTCGAGGAGGAATATGTAAACTATAACTGAAGAGACAGTCAAGGAGAAACAGGTCAAATAAACTGAAGAGACAGTCGAGGAGTAACAGGTCAACTAAAACTGAAGAGACAGTCAAAAAGGAAGAGGTAAACTAAAACTGAAGAGACAGTCGAGGACGAAGAGGTAAACTAAAACTGCAGAGACAGTCAAGGAGGAAGAGGTCAACTAAAACTGAAGAGACAGTCGAGGAGGAACAGGTCAACTAAAACTGAAGATACTGTCGAGGAGGATCAGGTAAACTAAAACTGAAGAGACAGTCGAGGAGGAAGAGAGAGGTCAACTAAAACTGAGGAGACAGTCGAGGAGGAAGAGCTAAACTATAACTTAAGAGACAGTCGAGGCGAAACAGGTCAACTAAAACTGCAGAGACAGTCAAGGAGGAAGAGGTCAACTAAAACTGAAGAGACAGTCGAGGAGGAACAGGTCAACTATAACTGAAAAGACAGTCGAGGAGGGAGAGGTAAACTAAAACTGAAGAGACAGTCGAGGAGGAAGAGGTCAACTAAAACTGAGGAGACAGTCGAGGAGGAAGAGGTAAACTATAACTGAAGAGACAGTCGAGGAGGATCAGGTAAACTAAACCTGAAGAGACAGTCGTGGAGGAACAGGTAAACTAAAACTGAAGAGACAGTCGAGGAGGAAGATGTAAACTATAACTGTAGAGACAGTCGAGGAGAAACAGGTCAACTAAAACTGAAGAGAGAGTCGAGGACGAAAAGGTAAACTATAACTGAAGAGACAGTCGAGGAGGAAGATGTAAACTAAAACTGAAGAGACAGTCGAGGAGGAACAGGTCAACTATAACTGAAGAGACAGTCAAGGACGAAGAGGTAAACTAAAACTGAAGAGACAGTCAACGAAGAAGAGGTCAACTAAAACTGAAGAGACAGTCGAGGGGGAAGAGGTAAACTATAACTAAAGAGACAGTCGAGGAGGAACAGATAAACTATAACTGAAGAGATAGTCGAGGAGGAAGTGGTAAACTAAAACTGAATATACAGTCGAGGAGGAAGAGGCCAACTAAAACTGAAGAGACAGTCGAGGGGGAAGAGGTAAACTATAACTGAAGAGACAGTCGAGGAGGAAGATGTAAACTAAAACTGAAGAGACAGTCGAGGACGAAAACGGAAACTATAACTGAAGAGACAGTCGAGAAGGAAGAGGTAAACTACAACTGAAGAGACAGTCGAGGAGGAAGAGGTAAACTATAACTGAAGAGACAGTCAACGAAGAAGAGGTCAACTAAAACTGAAGAGACAGTCGAGGGGGAAGAGGTAAACTATAACTAAAGAGACAGTCGAGGAGGAACAGATAAACTATAACTGAAGAGATAGTCGAGGAGGAAGTGGTAAACTAAAACAGAATATACAGTCGCGGAGGAAGAGGCCAACTAAAACTGAAGAGACAGTCGAGGGGGAAGAGGTAAACTATAACTGAAGAGACAGTCGAGGAGGAAGATGTAAACTATAACTGAAGAGACAGTCGAGGAAGAACAGGTAAACTATAACTGAAGAGACAGTCGAGGAGAAACAGGTCAACTAAAACTGAAGAGACAGTCAAGGAGGAAGAGGTCAACTAAAACTTAAGAGACAGTCGAGGAGGAAGAGGTAAACTATAACTGAAGAGACAGTCGAGGAGGAAGAGGCAAACTAAAACTGAAGAGAATGTCGAGGAGGAAGAGGTAAACTAAAACTGAAGAGACTGTCGAGGAGGAAGAGGTAAACTAAAACTGAAGAGACAGTCGAGGAGGAAGAGGTAAACTATAACTGAAGAGACAGTCGAGGAGGAAGATGTAAACTAAAACTGAAGAGACAGTCGAGGAAGAACAAGTCTACTATAACTGAAGAGACAGTCGAGGAGGAAAAGGTAAACTAAAACTGAAGAGACAGTCGAGGAGAAACAGGTCAACTAAAACTGAAGAGACAGTCGAGGAGGAAGATGTAAACTATAACTGAAGAGACAGTCGAAAAAGAAGAGGTAAGCTATAACTGAAGAGACAGTCGAGGAGAATCAGGTAAACTAAAACTGCAGAGACAGTCAAGGAGGAAGAGGTAAACTAAAACTGAAGAGACAGTCGAGGAGGAAGAGGTAAACTAAAACTGAAGAGACAGTCGAGGAGGAAGAGGTAAACTAAAACTGAAGAGACAGTCGAGGAGGAAGAGGTAAACTAAAACTGAAGAGACAGTCGAGGAGGAAGAGGTAAACTAAAACTGAAGAGACAGTCGAGGAGGAAGAGGTAAACTAAAACTGAAGAGACAGTCGAGGAGGAAGAGGTAAACTATAACTGAATAGACAGTCGAGGAGGAAGAGGTAAACTAAAACTGAAGAGACAGTCGAGGAGGAAGAGGTAAACTAAAACTGAAGAGACAGTCGATGAGGAAGAGGTAAACTATACCTGAAGAGACAGTCGAGGAGGAAGATGTAAACTAAAACTGAAGAGACAGTCGAGGAGGAACAGGTAAACTATAACTGAAGAGACAGTCGAGGAGAAAGGTCAACTAAAACTGAAGAGACAGTCGAGGACGAAGACGGAAACTATAACTGTAGAGACAGTCGAGAAGGAAGAGGTAAACTACAACTGAAGAGACAGTCAAGGGGAATAGATCAACTAAAACTGAAGAGACAGTCGAGGAGAAACAGGTCAACTAAAACTGAAGAGACAGTCGAGGAGGAAGATGTAAACTATAACTGAAGAGACAGTCGAGGAGGAAGAGGTAAACTAAAACTGAAGAGACAGTCGAGGAGGAAGAGGCCAACTAAAACTGAAGAGACAGTCGAGGAGGAAGAGGTAAACTAAAACTGAAGAGACAGTCGAGGAGGAAGAGGTAAACTAAAACTGAAGAGACAGTCGAGGAGGAAGAGGTAAACTATAACTGAAGAGACAGTCGAGGAGGAAGAGGTAAACTAAAACTGAAGAGACAGTCGAGGAGGAACAGGTAAACTAAAACTGAAGATACTGTCGAGGAGGAACAGGTAAACTAAAACTGAAGAGACAGTTGAGGAGGAAGAGGTCAACTAAAACTGAAGAGACAGTCGAGGAGGAAGAGGTAAACTATAACTGAAGAGACAGTCGAGAAGGAAGAGGTAAACTATAACTGAAGAGACAGTCGAGGAGGAACAGGTAAACTAAAACTGCAGAGACAGTCAAGGAGGAAGAGGTCAACTAAAACTGAAGAGACAGTCGAGGAGGAACAGGTCAACTAAAACTGAAGATACTGCCGAGGAGGATCAGGTAAACTAAAACTGAAGAGACAGTCGAGGAGGAAGAGAGAGGTCAACTAAAACTGAGGAGACAGTCGAGGAGGAAGAGCTAAACTGTAACTGAAGAGACAGTCGAGGCGAAACAGGTCAACTAAAACTGCAGAGACAGTCAAGGAGGAACAGGTAAACTAAAACTGAAGAGACAGTCGAGGAGGAACAGGTCAACTATAACTGAAAAGACAGTCGAGGAGGGAGAGGTAAACTAAAACTGAAGAGACAGTCGAGGAGGAAGAGGTCAACTAAAACTGAGGAGACAGTCGAGGAGGAAGAGGTAAACTATAACTGAAGAGACAGTCGAGAAGGATCAGGTAAACTAAACCTGAAGAGACAGTCGTGGAGGAACAGGTAAACTAAAACTGAAGAGACAGTCGAGGAGGAAGATGTAAACTATAACTGAAGAGACAGTCGAGAAGGAAGAGGTAAACTATAACTGAAGAGACAGTCGAGGAGGAACAGATAAACTAAACCTGAAGAGACAGTCGAGGAGGAACAGGTAAACTAAAACTGAAGAGACAGTCGAGTAGGAATAGGTAAACTATAACTGAAGAGACAGTCAAGGAGAAACAGGTCAAATAAACTGAAGAGACAGTCGAGGAGGAAGTGGTAAACTAAAACTGAATATACAGTCGAGGAGGAAGAGGCCAACTAAAACTGAAGAGACAGTCGAGGGGGAAGATGTAAACTAAAACTGAAGAGACAGTCGAGGACGAAAACGGAAACTATAACTGAAGAGACAGTCGAGAAGGAAGAGGTAAACTACAACTGAAGAGAATGTCGAGGAGGAAGAGGTAAACTAAAACTGAAGAGACTGTCGAGGAGGAAGAGGTAAACTAAAACTGAAGAGACAGTCGAGGAGGAAGAGGTAAACTATAACTGAAGAGACAGTCGAGGAGGAAGATGTAAACTAAAACTGAAGAGACAGTCGAGGAAGAACAGGTCTACTATAACTGAAGAGACAGTCGAGGAGGAATAGGTAAACTAAAACTGAAGAGACAGTCGAGGAGAAACAGGTCAACTAAAACTGAAGAGACAGTCGAGGAGGAAGATGTAAACTATAACTGAAGAGACAGTCGAAAAAGAAGAGGTAAGCTATAACTGAAGAGACAGTCGAGGAGAATCAGGTCAACTAAAACTGCAGAGACAGTCAAGGAGGAAGAGGTAAACTAAAACTGAAGAGACAGTCGAGGAGGAAGAGGTAAACTAAAACTGAAGAGACAGTCGAGGAGGAAGAGGTAAACTAAAACTGAAGAGACAGTCGAGGAGGAAGAGGTAAACTAAAACTGAAGAGACAGTCGAGGAGGAAGAGGTAAACTAAAACTGAAGAGACAGTCGAGGAGGAAGAGGTAAACTAAAACTGAAGAGACAGTCGAGGAGGAAGAGGTAAACTATAACTGAATAGACAGTCGAGGAGGAAGAGGTAAACTAAAACTGAAGAGACAGTCGAGGAGGAAGAGGTAAACTAAAACTGAAGAGACAGTCGATGAGGAAGAGGTAAACTATACCTGAAGAGACAGTCGAGGAGGAAGATGTAAACTAAAACTGAAGAGACAGTCGAGGAGGAACAGGTAAACTATAACTGAAGAGACAGTCGAGGAGAAAGGTCAACTAAAACTGAAGAGACAGTCGAGGACGAAGACGGAAACTATAACTGTAGAGACAGTCGAGAAGGAAGAGGTAAACTACAACTGAAGAGACAGTCAAGGGGAATAGATCAACTAAAACTGAAGAGACAGTCGAGGAGAAACAGGTCAACTAAAACTGAAGAGACAGTCGAGGAGGAACATGTAAACTATAACTGAAGAGACAGTCGAGGAGGAAGAGGTAAACTAAAACTGAAGAGACAGTCGAGGAGGAAGAGGCCAACTAAAACTGAAGAGACAGTCGAGGAGGAAGAGGTAAACTAAAACTGAAGAGACAGTCGAGGAGGAAGAGGTAAACTAAAACTGAAGAGACAGTCGAGGAGGAAGAGGTAAACTATAACTGAAGAGACAGTCGAGGAGGAAGAGGTAAACTAAAACTGAAGAGACAGTCGAGGAGGAACAGGTAAACTAAAACTGAAGATACTGTCGAGGAGGAACAGGTAAACTAAAACTGAAGAGACAGTTGAGGAGGAAGAGGTCAACTAAAACTGAAGAGACAGTCGAGGAGGAAGAGGTAAACTATAACTGAAGAGACAGTCGAGAAGGAAGAGGTAAACTATAACTGAAGAGACAGTCGAGGAGGAACAGGTAAACTAAAACTGCAGAGACAGTCAAGGAGGAAGAGGTCAACTAAAACTGAAGAGACAGTCGAGGAGGAACAGGTCAACTAAAACTGAAGATACTGTCGAGGAGGATCAGGTAAACTAAAACTGAAGAGACAGTCGAGGAGGAAGAGAGAGGTCAACTAAAACTGAGGAGACAGTCGAGGAGGAAGAGCTAAACTATAACTGAAGAGACAGTCAAGGCGAAACAGGTCAACTAAAACTGCAGAGACAGTCAAGGAGGAACAGGTAAACTAAAACTGAAGAGACAGTCGAGGAGGAACAGGTCAACTATAACTGAAAAGACAGTCGAGGAGGGAGAGGTAAACTAAAACTGAAGAGACAGTCGAGGAGGAAGAGGTCAACTAAAACAGAGGAGACAGTCGAGGAGGAAGAGGTAAACTATAACTGAAGAGACAGTCGAGGAGGATCAGGTAAACTAAACCTGAAGAGACAGTCGTGGAGGAACAGGTAAACTAAAACTGAAGAGACAGTCGAGGAGGAAGATGTAAACTATAACTGAAGAGACAGTCGAGAAGGAAGAGGTAAACTATAACTGAAGAGACAGTCGAGGAGGAACAGGTAAACTAAACCTGAAGAGACAGTCAAGGAGGAACAGGTAAACTAAAACTGAAGATACTGTCGAGGAGGAACAGGTAAACTAAAACTGAAGAGACAGTCGAGGAGGAAGAGGTAAATTGAAACTGAAGAGACAGTCGAGGAGGAAGAGGTAAACTAAAACTGAAGAGACAGTCGAGTAGGAATAGGTAAACTATAACTGAAGAGACAGTCAAGGAGAAACAGGTCAAATAAACTGAAGAGACAGTCGAGGAGTAACAGGTCAACTAAAACTGAAGAGACAGTCAAAAAGGAAGAGGTAAACTAAAACTGAAGAGACAGTCGAGGACGAAGAGGTAAACTAAAACTGAAGAGACAGTCAACGAGGAACAGGTAAACTAAAACTAAAGAGACAGTCGAGGAGGAACAGGTCCACTAAAACTGAAGAGACAGTCGAGGACGAAGATGTAAACTAAAACTGAAGAGACAGTCGAGGAGTAACAGGTCAAGTAAAACTAAAGAGACAGTCGAGGAGGAACAGGTCATCTATAACTGAAGAGACAGTCGAGGAGGAAGAGGTAAACTAAAACTGAAGAGACAGTCGAGGACGAAGAGGTAAACTAAAACTGAAGAGACAGTCAACGAGGAACAGGTAAACTAAAACTAAAGAGACAGTCGAGGAGGAACAGGTAAACTAAACCTGAAGAGACAGTCGAGGAGGAACAGGTAAACTAAAACTGAAGATACTGTCGAGGAGGAACAAGTAAACTAAAACTGAAGAGACAGTCGAGGAGGAAGAGGTAAATTGAAACTGAAGAGACAGTCGAGGAGGAAGAGGTAAACTAAAACTGAAGAGACAGTCGAGTAGGAATAGGTAAACTATAACTGAAGAGACAGTCAAGGAGGAACAGGTCAAATAAACTGAAGAGACAGTCGAGGAGTAACAGGTCAACTAAAACTGAAGAGACAGTCAAAAAGGAAGAGGTAAACTAAAACTGAAGAGACAGTCGAGGACGAAGAGGTAAACTAAAACTGAAGAGACAGTCAACGAGGAACAGGTAAACTAAAACTAAAGAGACAGTCGAGGAGGAACAGGTCAACTAAAACTGAAGAGACAGTCGAGGACGAAGAGGTAAACTAAAACTGAAGAGACAGTCGAGGAGTAACAGGTCAAGTAAAACTGAAGAGACAGTCGAGGAGGAACAGGTCAACTATAACTGAGGAGACAGTCGAGGAGGAACAGGTAAACTAAACCTGAAGAGACAGTCGAGGAGAAACAAGTCAAATAAAACTGAAGAGACAGTCGAGGAGGAAGATGTAAACTATAACTGAAGAGACAGTCGAGGAGGAAGATGTAAACTAAAACTGAAGAGACAGTCGAGGAGGAACAGGTAAACTATAACTGAAGAGACAGTCGAGGAGAAAGGTCAACTAAAACTGAAGAGACAGTCGAGGACGAAGACGGAAACTATAACTGAAGAGACAGTCAAGGCGAATAGATCAACTAAAACTGAAGAGACAGTCGAGGAGAAACAGGTCAACTAAAACTGAAGAGACAGTCGAGGAGGAAGATGTAAACTATAACTGAAGAGACAGTCGAGGAGGAAGAGGTAAACTAAAACTGAAGAGACAGTCGAGGAGGAAGAGGTAAACTAAAACTGAAGAGACAGTCGAGGAGGAAGAGGTTAACTAAAACTGAAGAGACAGTCGAGGAGGAAGAGGTAAACTAAAACTGAAGAGACAGTCGAGGAGGAAGAGGTAAACTATAACTGAAGAGACAGTCGAGGAGGAAGAGGTAAACTAAAACTGAAGAGACAGTCGAGGAGGAACAGGTAAACTAAAACTGAAGATACTGTCGAGGAGGAACAGGTAAACTAAAACTGAAGAGACAGTTGAGGAGGAAGAGGTCAACTAAAACTGAAGAGACAGTCGAGGAGGAAGAGGTAAACTATAACTGAAGAGACAGTCGAGAAGGAAGAGGTAAACTATAACTGAAGAGACAGTCGAGGAGGAACAGGTAAACTAAAACTGCAGAGACAGTCAAGGAGGAAGAGGTCAACTAAAACTGAAGAGACAGTCGAGGAGGAACAGGTCAACTAAAACTGAAGATACTGTCGAGGAGGATCAGGTAAACTAAAACTGAAGAGACAGTCGAGGAGGAAGAGAGAGGTCAACTAAAACTGAGGAGACAGTCGAGGAGGAAGAGCTAAACTATAACTGAAGAGACAGTAGAGGCGAAACAGGTCAACTAAAACTGCAGAGACAGTCAAGGAGGAAGAGGTCAACTAAAACTGAAGAGACAGTCGAGGAGGAACAGGTCAACTATAACTGAAAAGACAGTCGAGGAGGGAGAGGTAAACTAAAACTGAAGAGACAGTCGAGGAGGAAGAGGTCAACTAAAACTGAGGAGACAGTCGAGGAGGAAGAGGTAAACTATAACTGAAGAGACAGTCGAGGAGGATCAGGTAAACTAAACCTGAAGAGACAGTCGTGGAGGAACAGGTAAACTAAAACTGAAGAGACAGTCGAGGAGGAAGATGTAAACTATAACTGAAGAGACAGTCGAGAAGGAAGAGGTAAACTATAACTGAAGAGACAGTCGAGGAGGAACAGGTAAACTAAACCTGAAGAGACAGTCGAGGAGGAACAGGTAAACTAAAACTGAAGATACTGTCGAGGAGGAACAGGTAAACTAAAACTGAAGAGACAGTCGAGGAGGAAGAGGTAAATTGAAACTGAAGAGACAGTCGAGGAGGAAGAGGTAAACTAAAACTGAAGAGACAGTCGAGTAGGAATAGGTAAACTATAACTGAAGAGACAGTCAATGAGAAACAGGTCAAATAAACTGAAGAGACAGTCGAGGAGTAACAGGTCAACTAAAACTGAAGAGACAGTCAAAAAGGAAGAGGTAAACTAAAACTGAAGAGACAGTCGAGGACGAAGAGGTAAACTAAAACTGAAGAGACAGTCAACGAGGAACAGGTAAACTAAAACTAAAGAGACAGTCAACGAGGAACAGGTCAACTAAAACTGAAGAGACAGTCGAGGAGGAACAGGTAAACTAAAACTGCAGAGACAGTCGAGGAGGAACAGGTCAACTATAACTGAAAAGACAGTCGAGGAGGGAGAGGTAAACTAAAACTGAAGAGACAGTCGAGGAGGAAGAGGTCAACTAAAACTGAGGAGACAGTCGAGGAGGAAGAGGTAAACTATAACTGAAGAGACAGTCGAGGAGGATCAGGTAAACTAAACCTGAAGAGACAGTCGTGGAGGAACAGGTAAACTAAAACTGAAGAGACAGTCGAGGAGGAAGATGTAAACTATAACTGAAGAGACAGTCGAGAAGGAAGAGGTAAACTATAACTGAAGAGACAGTCGAGGAGGAACAGGTAAACTAAACCTGAAGAGACAGTCGAGGAGGAACAGGTAAACTAAAACTGAAGATACTGTCAAGGAGGAACAGGTAAACTAAAACTGAAGAGACAGTCGAGGAGGAAGAGGTAAATTGAAACTGAAGAGACAGTCGAGGAGGAAGAGGTAAACTAAAACTGAAGAGACAGTCGAGTAGGAATAGGTAAACTATAACTGAAGAGACAGTCAATGAGAAACAGGTCAAATAAACTGAAGAGACAGTCGAGGAGTAACAGGTCAACTAAAACTGAAGAGACAGTCAAAAAGGAAGAGGTAAACTAAAACTGAAGAGACAGTCGAGGACGAAGAGGTAAACTAAAACTGAAGAGACAGTCAACGAGGAACAGGTAAACTAAAACTAAAGAGACAGTCGAGGAGGAACAGGTCAACTAAAACTGAAGAGACAGTCGAGGACGAAGAGGTAAACTCTAACTGAAGAGACAGTCGAGGAGTAACAGGTCAAGTAAAACTGAAGAGACAGTCGAGGAGGAACAGGTCATCTATAACTGAAGAGACAGTCGAGGAGGAAGAGGTAAACTAAAACTGAAGAGACAGTCGAGGACGAAGAGGTAAACTAAAACTGAAGAGACAGTCAACGAGGAACAGGTAAACTAAAACTAAAGAGACAGTCGAGGAGGAACAGGTAAACTAAACCTGAAGAGACAGTCGAGGAGGAACAGGTAAACTAAAACTGAAGATACTGTCGAGGAGGAACAGGTAAACTAAAACTGAAGAGACAGTCGAGGAGGAAGAGGTAAATTGAAACTGAAGAGACAGTCGAGGAGGAATAGGTAAACTAAAACTGAAGAGACAGTCAACGAGGAACAGGTAAACTAAAACTAAAGAGACAGTCGAGGAGGAACAGGTCAACTAAAACTGAAGAGACAGTCGAGGACGAAGAGGTAAACTAAAACTGAAGAGACAGTCGAGGAGTAACAGGTCAAGTAAAACTGAAGAGACAGTCGAGGAGGAACAGGTCAACTATAACTGAAGAGACAGTCGAGGAGGAATATGTAAACTATAACTGAAGAGACAGTCGAGGAGGAAGATGTAAACTAAAACTGAAGAGAGTCGAGGAGGAAGAGGTAAACAATAACTGAAGAGACAGTCGAGGAGGAAGATGTAAACTAAAACTGAAGAGACAGTCGAGGAAGAACAGGTCTACTATAACTGAAGAGACAGTCGAGGAGGAACAGGTAAACTAAAACTGAAGAGACAGTCGAGGAGAAACAGGTCAACTAAAACTGAAGAGACAGTCGAGGAGGAAGATGTAAACTATAACTGAAGAGACAGTCGAAAAAGAAGAGGTAAGCTATAACTGAAGAGACAGTCGAGGAGAATCAGGTCAACTAAAACTGCAGAGACAGTCAAGGAGGAAGAGGTAAACTAAAACTGAAGAGACAGTCGAGGAGGAAGAGGTCAACTAAAACTGAAGAGACAGTCGAGGAGGAAGAGGTAAACTAAAACTGAAGAGACAGTCGAGGAGGAAGAGGTAAACTAAACCTGAAGAGACAGTCGAGGAGGGAGAGGTAAACTAAAACTGAAGAGACAGTCGAGGAGGAAGAGGTCAACTAAAACTGAGGAGACAGTCGAGGAGGAAGAGGTAAATTATAACTGAAGAGACAGTCGAGGAGGAACAGGTAAACTAAACCTGAAGAGACAGTCGAGGAGGAACAGGTAAACTAAAACTGAAGAGACAGTCGAGGAGGAAGATGTAAACTATAACTGAAGAGACAGTCGAGAAGGAAGAGGTAAACTATAACTGAAGAGACAGTCGAGGAGGAAGAGGTCAACTAAAACTGAAGAGACAGTCGAGGGGGAAGAGGTAAACTATAACTGAAGAGACAGTCGAGGAGAAACGTCAACTAAAACTGAAGAGACAGTCGAGGACGAAAACGGAAACTATAACTGAAGAGACAGTCGAGAAGGAAGAGGTAAACTACAACTGAAGAGACAGTCGAGGAGGAAGAGGTAAACTATAACTGAAGAGACAGTCGAGGAAGAACAGGTAAACTATAACTGAAGAGACAGTCGAGGAGAAACAGGTCAACTAAAACTGAAGAGACAGTCAAGGAGGAAGAGGTCAACTAAAACTGAAGAGACAGTCGAGGAGGAAGAGGTAAACTAAAACTGAAGAGACAGTCGAGGAGGAAGAGGTAAACTATAACTGAAGAGACAGTCGAGGAGGAACAGGTAAACTAAACCTGAAGAGACAGTCGAGGAGGGAGAGGTAAACTAAAACTGAAGAATGCAGTCGAGGAGGAAGAGGTCAACTAAAACTGAGGAGACAGTCGAGGAGGTAGAGGTAAATTATAACTGAAGAGACAGTCGAGGAGGAACAGGTAAACTAAACCTGAAGAGACAGTCGAGGAGGAACAGGTAAACTAAAACTGAAGAGACAGTCAAGGAGGAAGATGTAAACGATAACTGAAGAGACAGTCGAGAAGGAAGAGGTAAACTATAACTGAAGAGACAGTCGAGGAGGAAGAGGTCAACTAAAACTGAAGAGACAGTCGAGGGGGAAGAGGTAAACTATAACTGAAGAGACAGTCGAGGAGAAAGGTCAACTAAAACTGAAGAGACAGTCGAGGACGAAAACGGAAACTATAACTGAAGAGACAGTCGAGAAGGAAGAGGTAAACTACAACTGAAGAGACAGTCGAGGAGGAAGAGGTAAACTATAACTGAAGAGACAGTCGAGGAAGAACAGGTAAACTATAACTGAAGAGACAGTCGAGGAGAAACAGGTCAACTAAAACTGAAGAGACAGTCAAGGAGGAAGAGGTCAACTAAAACTGAAGAGACAGTCGAGGAGGAAGAGGTAAACTAAAACTGAAGAGACAGTCGAGGAGGAAGAGGTAAACTAAAACTGAAGAGACAGTCGAGGAGGAAGAGGTAAACTAAAACTGAAGAGGCAGTCGAGGAGGAACAGGTAAACTATAACTGAAGAGACAGTCGAGGAGGAATAGGTCAACTAAAACTGAAGAGACAGTCGAGGAGGAATAGGTAAACTAAAACTGAAGAGACAGTTGACGAGGTAAAGGTAAACTAAAACTGAAGAGACAGCCAAGGAGGAACAGGTAAACTATAACTGAAGAGACAGTCGAGGTGGAAGAGGTAAACTAAAACTGAAGAGACAGTCGAGGAGGAACAGGTAAACAATAACTGAAGAGACAGTCGAGGAGAAAGGTCAACTAAAACTGAAGAGACAGTCGAGGACGAAGACGGAAACTATAACTGTAGAGACAGTCGAGGAGAAACAGGTCAACTAAAACTGAAGAGAGAGTCGAGGACAAAAAGGTAAACTATAACTGAAGAGACAGTCGAGGAGGAAGATGTAAACTAAAACTGAAGAGACAGTCGAGGAGGAACAGGTCAACTATAACTGAAGAGACAGTCAAGGACGAAGAGGTAAACTAAAACTGAAGAGACAGTCGAGGAGGAACAGGTCAACGAAAACTGAAGAGACAGTCGAGGAGGAAGATGTAAACTTTAACTAAGGAGACAGTCGAGAAGGAAGAGGTAAACTATAACTGAAGAGAGAGTCGAGGAGGAAGAGGTAAACTAAAACTGAAGAGATAGTCGAGGGGGAAGAGGTAAACTAAAACTGAAGAGACAGTCGAGGAGGAAGAGGTCAACTAAAACTGAGGAGACAGTCGAGGAGGAAGAGGTAAATTATAACTGAAGAGACAGTCGAGGAGGAACAGGTAAACTAAACCTGAAGAGACAGTCGAGGAGGAACAGGTAAACTAAAACTGAAGAGACAGTCGAGGAGGAAGATGTAAACTATAACTGAAGAGACAGTCGAGAAGGAAGAGGTAAACTATAACTGAAGAGACAGTCGAGGAGGAAGAGGTCAACTAAAACTGAAGAGACAGTCGAGGGGGAAGAGGTAAACTATAACTGAAGAGACAGTCGAGGAGAAACGTCAACTAAAACTGAAGAGACAGTCGAGGACGAAAACGGAAACTATAACTGAAGAGACAGTCGAGAAGGAAGAGGTAAACTACAACTGAAGAGACAGTCGAGGAGGAAGAGGTAAACTATAACTGAAGAGACAGTCGAGGAAGAACAGGTAAACTATAACTGAAGAGACAGTCGAGGAGAAACAGGTCAACTAAAACTGAAGAGACAGTCAAGGAGGAAGAGGTCAACTAAAACTGAAGAGACAGTCGAGGAGGAAGAGGTAAACTAAAACTGAAGAGACAGTCGAGGAGGAAGAGGTAAACTATAACTGAAGAGACAGTCGAGGAGGAACAGGTAAACTAAACCTGAAGAGACAGTCGAGGAGGGAGAGGTAAACTAAAACTGAAGAGGCAGTCGAGGAGGAAGAGGTCAACTAAAACTGAGGAGACAGTCGAGGAGGAAGAGGTAAATTATAACTGAAGAGACAGTCGAGGAGGAACAGGTAAACTAAACCTGAAGAGACAGTCGAGGAGGAACAGGTAAACTAAAACTGAAGAGACAGTCAAGGAGGAAGATGTAAACGATAACTGAAGAGACAGTCGAGAAGGAAGAGGTAAACTATAACTGAAGAGACAGTCGAGGAGGAAGAGGTCAACTAAAACTGAAGAGACAGTCGAGGGGGAAGAGGTAAACTATAACTGAAGAGACAGTCGAGGAGAAAGGTCAACTAAAACTGAAGAGACAGTCGAGGACGAAAACGGAAACTATAACTGAAGAGACAGTCGAGAAGGAAGAGGTAAACTACAACTGAAGAGACAGTCGAGGAGGAAGAGGTAAACTATAACTGAAGAGACAGTCGAGGAAGAACAGGTAAACTATAACTGAAGAGACAGTCGAGGAGAAACAGGTCAACTAAAACTGAAGAGACAGTCAAGGAGGAAGAGGTCAACTAAAACTGAAGAGACAGTCGAGGAGGAAGAGGTAAACTAAAACTGAAGAGACAGTCGAGGAGGAAGAGGTAAACTAAAACTGAAGAGACAGTCGAGGAGGAAGAGGTAAACTAAAACTGAAGAGACAGTCGAGTAGGAATAGGTAAACTATAACTGAAGAGACAGTCAAGGAGAAACAGGTCAAATAAACTGAAGAGACAGTCGAGGAGTAACAGGTCAACTAAAACTGAAGAGACAGTCAAAAAGGAAGAGGTAAACTAAAACTGAAGAGACAGTCGAGGACGAAGAGGTAAACTAAAACTGAAGAGACAGTCAACGAGGAACAGGTAAACTAAAACTAAAGAGACAGTCGAGGAGGAACAGGTCAACTAAAACTGAAGAGAGAGTCGAGGACGAAGAGGTAAACTCTAACTGAAGAGACAGTCGAGGAGTAACAGGTCAAGTAAAACTGAAGAGACAGTCGAGGAGGAACAGGTCATCTATAACTGAAGAGACAGTCGAGGAGGAAGAGGTAAACTAAAACTGAAGAGACAGTCGAGGACGAAGAGGTAAACTAAAACTGAAGAGACAGTCAACGAGGAACAGGTAAACTAAAACTAAAGAGACAGTCGAGGAGGAACAGGTAAACTAAACCTGAAGAGACAGTCGAGGAGGAACAGGTAAACTAAAACTGAAGATACTGTCGAGGAGGAACAGGTAAACTAAAACTGAAGAGACAGTCGAGGAGTAAGAGGTAAATTGAAACTGAAGAGACAGTCGAGGAGGAAGAGGTAAACTAAAACTGAAGAGACAGTCGAGTAGGAATAGGTAAACTATAACTGAAGAGACAGTCAAGGAGGAACAGGTCAAATAAACTGAAGAGACAGTCGAGGAGTAACAGGTCAACTAAAACTGAAGAGACAGTCAAAAAGGAAGAGGTAAACTAAAACTGAAGAGACAGTCGAGGACGAAGAGGTAAACTAAAACTGAAGAGACAGTCAACGAGGAACAGGTAAACTAAAACTAAAGAGACAGTCGAGGAGGAACAGGTCAACTAAAACTGAAGAGACAGTCGAGGACGAAGAGGTAAACTAAAACTGAAGAGACAGTCGAGGAGTAACAGGTCAAGTAAAACTGAAGAGACAGTCGAGGAGGAACAGGTCAACTATAACTGAAGAGACAGTCGAGGAGGAAGAGGTAAACTACAACTGAAGAGACAGTCGAAAAGGAAGAGGTAAACTATAACTGAGGAGACAGTCGAGGAGGAACAGGTAAACTAAACCTGAAGAGACAGTCGAGGAGAAACAAGTCAAATAAAACTGAAGAGACAGTCGAGGAGGAATATGTAAACTATAACTGAAGAGACAGTCGAGGAGGAAGATGTAAACTAAAACTGAAGAGAGTCGAGGAGGAAGAGGTAAACAATAACTGAAGAGACAGTCGAGGAGGAAGATGTAAACTAAAACTGAAGAGACAGTCGAGGAAGAACAGGTCTACTATAACTGAAGAGACAGTCGAGGAGGAACAGGTAAACTAAAACTGAAGAGACAGTCGAGGAGAAACAGGTCAACTAAAACTGAAGAGACAGTCGAGGAGGAAGATGTAAACTATAACTGAAGAGAGTCGAAAAAGAAGAGGTAAGCTATAACTGAAGAGACAGTCGAGGAGAATCAGGTCAACTAAAACTGCAGAGACAGTCAAGGAGGAAGAGGTAAACTAAAACTGAAGAGACAGTCGAGGAGGAAGAGGTCAACTAAAACTGAAGAGACAGTCGAGGAGGAAGAGGTAAACTAAAACTGAAGAGACAGTCGAGGAGGAAGAGGTAAACTAAACCTGAAGAGACAGTCGAGGAGGGAGAGGTAAACTAAAACTGAAGAGACAGTCGAGGAGGAAGAGGTCAACTAAAACTGAGGAGACAGTCGAGGAGGAAGAGGTAAATTATAACTGAAGAGACAGTCGAGGAGGAACAGGTAAACTAAACCTGAAGAGACAGTCGAGGAGGAACAGGTAAACTAAAACTGAAGAGACAGTCGAGGAGGAAGATGTAAACTATAACTGAAGAGACAGTCGAGAAGGAAGAGGTAAACTATAACTGAAGAGACAGTCGAGGAGGAAGAGGTCAACTTAAACTGAAGAGACAGTCGAGGGGGAAGAGGTAAACTATAACTGAAGAGACAGTCGAGGAGAAACGTCAACTAAAACTGAAGAGACAGTCGAGGACGAAAACGGAAACTATAACTGAAGAGACAGTCGAGAAGGAAGAGGTAAACTACAACTGAAGAGACAGTCGAGGAGGAAGAGGTAAACTATAACTGAAGAGACAGTCGAGGAGAAACAGGTCAACTAAAACTGAAGAGACAGTCAAGGAGGAAGAGGTCAACTAAAACTGAAGAGACAGTCGAGGAGGAAGAGGTAAACTAAAACTGAAGAGACAGTTGAGGAGGAAGAGGTAAACTATAACTGAAGAGACAGTCGAGGAGGAACAGGTAAACTAAACCTGAAGAGACAGTCGAGGAGGGAGAGGTAAACTAAAACTGAAGAATGCAGTCGAGGAGGAAGAGGTCAACTAAAACTGAGGAGACAGTCGAGGAGGAAGAGGTAAATTATAACTGAAGAGACAGTCGAGGAGGAACAGGTAAACTAAACCTGAAGAGACAGTCGAGGAGGAACAGGTAAACTAAAACTGAAGAGACAGTCAAGGAGGAAGATGTAAACGATAACTGAAGAGACAGTCGAGAAGGAAGAGGTAAACTATAACTGAAGAGACAGTCGAGGAGGAAGAGGTCAACTAAAACTGAAGAGACAGTCGAGGGGGAAGAGGTAAACTATAACTGAAGAGACAGTCGAGGAGAAAGGTCAACTAAAACTGAAGAGACAGTCGAGGACGAAAACGGAAACTATAACTGAAGAGACAGTCGAGAAGGAAGAGGTAAACTACAACTGAAGAGACAGTCGAGGAGGAAGAGGTAAACTATAACTGAAGAGACAGTCGAGGAAGAACAGGTAAACTATAACTGAAGAGACAGTCGAGGAGAAACAGGTCAACTAAAACTGAAGAGACAGTCAAGGAGGAAGAGGTCAACTAAAACTGAAGAGACAGTCGAGGAGGAAGAGGTAAACTAAAACTGAAGAGACAGTCGAGGAGGAAGAGGTAAACTAAAACTGAAGAGACAGTCGAGGAGGAAGAGGTAAACTAAAACTGAAGAGGCAGTCGAGGAGGAACAGGTAAACTATAACTGAAGAGACAGTCGAGGAGGAATAGGTCAACTAAAACTGAAGAGACAGTCGAGGAGGAATAGGTAAACTAAAACTGAAGAGACAGTTGACGAGGTAAAGGTAAACTAAAACTGAAGAGACAGCCAAGGAGGAACAGGTAAACTATAACTGAAGAGACAGTCGAGGTGGAAGAGGTAAACTAAAACTGAAGAGACAGTCGAGGAGGAACAGGTAAACAATAACTGAAGAGACAGTCGAGGAGAAAGGTCAACTAAAACTGAAGAGACAGTCGAGAACGAAGACGGAAACTATAACTGTAGAGACAGTCGAGGAGAAACAGGTCAACTAAAACTGAAGAGAGAGTCGAGGACAAAAAGGTAAACTATAACTGAAGAGACAGTCGAGGAGGAAGATGTAAACTAAAACTGAAGAGACAGTCGAGGAGGAACAGGTCAACTATAACTGAAGAGACAGTCAAGGACGAAGAGGTAAACTAAAACTGAAGAGACAGTCGAGGAGGAACAGGTCAACGAAAACTGAAGAGACAGTCGAGGAGGAAGATGTAAACTTTAACTAAGGAGACAGTCGAGAAGGAAGAGGTAAACTATAACTGAAGAGAGAGTCGAGGAGGAAGAGGTAAACTAAAACTGAAGAGATAGTCGAGGGGGAAGAGGTAAACTATAACTAAAGAGACAGTCGAGGAGGAACAGATAAACTATAACTGAAGAGATAGTCGAGGAGGAAGTGGTAAACTAAAACTGAATATACAGTCGAGGAGGAAGAGGTCAACTAAAACTGAAGAGACAGTCGAGGGGGAAGAGGTAAACTATAACTGAAGAGACAGTCGAGGAGAAAGGTCAACTAAAACTGAAGAGACAGTCGAGGACGAAAACGGAAACTATAACTGAAGAGACAGTCGAGAAGGAAGAGGTAAACTACAACTGAAGAGACAGTCGAGGAGGAACAGGTAAACTAAAACTGACGAGACAGTCGAGGAGGAAGGTCAACTAAAACTGAAGAGACAGTCGAGGACGAAGACGGAAACTATAACTGAAGAGACAGTCGAGGAGGTAGAGGTAAATTAAAACTGAAGAGACAGTCGAGGAGGAACAGGTAAACTAAAACTGAAGAGACAGTCGAGGAGGAAAAGGTCAACTAAAACTGAGGAGACAGTCGAGGAGGAAGATGTAAACTATAACTGAAGAGACAGTCGAGGAGGAAGAGGTCAACTAAAACTGAGGAGACAGTCGAGGAGGAAGAGGTAAACTATAACTGAAGAGACAGTCGAGGAGGAAGAGGTAAACTAAAACTGAAGAGACAGTCGAGGAGGAAGAGGTAAACTAAAACTGAAGAGACAGTCGAGCAGGAAGAGGTAAACTATAACTGAAGAGACAGTCGAGGTGGAACAGGTCAACTATAACTGAAGAGACAGTCGAGGAGGAACAGGTAAACTATAACTGAAGAGACAGTCAAGGAGGAAGAGGTCAACTGAAACTGAAGAGACAGTCAAGGAGGAAGAGGTCAACTAAAACTGAAGAGACAGTCGAGGAGGAAAAGGTAAACTATAACTGAAGAGACAGTCGAGGAGGAAGAGGTCAACTAAAACTGAAGAGACAGTCGACGAGGAACAGGTAAACTAAAACTGAAGAGACAGTCGAGGAGGAAGAGGCAAACTATAACTGAAGAGACAGTCGAGGGGGAACAGAAACTAATTCTGAAGAGACAGTCGAGTAGGAAAAGGTAAACTATAACTGAAGAGACAGTCGAGGAGGAACAGGTCAAATAAACTGAAGAGACAGTCGAGGAGTAACAGGTCAACTAAAACTGAAGAGACAGTCGAAAAGGAAGAGGTAAACTATAACTGAAGAGACAGTCGAGGAGGAACAGGTAAACTAAAACTGAAGAGACAGTCG
>NW_027258148.1:0-111341 GCF_045791955.1 Oncorhynchus clarkii lewisi | reverse complement strand
AGGGGGACCGAGAGGCATGGAGAGGCAGCCTGGAGTTACTATACCCCCAGACTCTGAACTAGCCTGCTAGAGAACCTGAGGGGGGCCAAGAGGCATGGAGAGGCAGTCTTTAGTTACTATACCCCCAGACTCTGAACTAGCCAGTCAGAGAACCTGAGGGGGACCAAGAGGCATGGAGAGGCAGCCTTTAGTTACTATACCCCCAGACTCTGAACTAGCCAGTCAGAGAACCTGAGGGGGACCAAGAGGCATGGAGAGGCAGCCTTTAGTTAGTATACCCCCAGACTCTGAACTAGCCAGTCAGAGAACCTGAGGGGGACCAAGAGGCATGGAGAGGCAGCCTTTAGTTACTATGCCCCCAGCCTTTAGTAACTATACCCCCAGACTCTGAACTAGCCTGCCAGAGAACCTGAGGGGGACCGAGAGGCATGGAGAGGCAGTCTTTAGTTACTATGCCCCCAGCCTTTAGTAACTATACCCCCAGACTCTGAACTAGCCTGCCAGAGAACCTGAGGGGGACCGAGAGGCATGGAGAGGCAGTCTTTAGTTACTATGCCCCCAGCCTTTAGTAACTATACCCCCAGACTCTGAACTAGCCAGTCAGAGAACCTGAGGGGGACCGAAACTGTGGACATATTTAAGATATTTTAATAACACACCTTTTCAGCTTTGCTTTTCCTTTAAATTAGTTACGTTTTTATTGTTACTCTTTGGCTTTTTGATCCTCTGTTTGTTGTGCAGTAAATATTTCTGTTTTTTTTTTCTCATTCTGTTGCATTAAATGTCTGAAATGTGCTGTATAATAAATAATATGGTTATGGGGGGCGCGACTCTGTTACACACGACTTTTCCCTTTAGTTCAACAACTGCAGTGGGTGTTTCTGTTTTAAGACAGTAAGTTACTTACTGGGGTTAATCAGATGTCCAGTATCCTCCTCTTCTTCTTCCAATATGACAGTTATCTCTCCCTCCTCCTTCACTCCAAAAACGGAGTCCTCCTCTTTCTCTTCTTTCACTGCAACATCCTCATCCTCTAATTTTGTTTCAGTGACATCCTCCTCTTCCTTCTCCTCTTTCACAACAACGTTCAGCCACAGACCCTCTTTCTGTCCAGCAGACCTCCTCTTCTTTAGCTGGAGGAGAGTAGCTTAGTGAACTCATGGTCGGGGATGTTAGCTAACAGTTAGCTATCTAGGCTAGTGAACTAAACCAGCCAGCTAGCTGACTAATAACAACAAAGTACATATGAAATTAAATGGGATAACTAGCTAGACGACATAAGTGAGTTTAAAACACAGTGGATAATATACATGAACAAGTCTAAAAGAGCTTCAATGTTTCAGCTAGCAAGCTACCGAGGTGGCTGACCATTATCATTTAACTATACAACATGGCTGACTAGTTGGCTTGTCACTAGTTACTACAGCCACAATGTCAACATTGGCCATCATAAAAAATATATATAAAAAAAAAAAACATGACATGTTTTTGTCTTCATTTAAGGTTAGACACAAGGTTAGGTTTAAACATCTGATTTTAATAAGAGAAGTTGTAGAATTGAGAATTGGGCGAGGTTTAACCATAATTATGACTTTGTGACTTGGGTAACTAGTGACGACCGACTTGCTGTTGTTGTTTAAAAAAAAGAAGAGTCCAGTTCACCTCCACGTCACATTCTGGCAGACTGGCCTGAAAGACTCACAGCGCCCTCTGCTGACTTGGAAAGGAAACGCAGTTGAGGGAATGTTTTATTTTATTTTCTGACTACAAGTTAAAACAATTTCAACGATTGGTTTTATTTTATTTCCAATAATAATGTTATATCACATTATATGAAAGGAACCTCAAAGTTCGTATTAATCATTTGAAACATTTAGGCTGTATCTGCTAAATATCATCCTATATTCCTCTCTGTCTCTCTTTGACCCTCTCTATCCATCTCTCTCTCTTTGACCCTCTCTATCCATCTCTCTCTCTCTCTGACCCTCTCAGAAGGAGAGGGAGAGAGGGTCAAAGAGAGAGGGCCAAATAATGTTATTCTTGAAAATTATTAACTTTTTGTCTGAAATAAAAATAAAATAAAATCCCTCAACTGCGTTACAAACTCGTCAGCAGATGGCGACGTGGATCTTTCATGGAAGTCTGCCACAGTCTGACGTGTTAGCAAAGATTGTTATAACTAAACCAAGATAGACCACAACCCGTCGTTTCAAACCGGAACAAATTATTAAATAGTGGGCAGAACAAGCAAGGAGGTGGGCAGAGCCAAACACAAGCAACCAAGATCCTATTGGCCCGTTCTAGCGTACATGCGCATGTTTCCGTTATGGAACGCCGACTCTATGAAGAGCGTGTGCGTAACAACCCAATTCGCCATTGCACTCCTTCTAAACAACGCATTTTGTTTAAAAACGTTGACAAAGGGTAACGTCTATAAAACTTATTCCACGATGTTTCATCGATTAGAAAATTAGCATATTATCGACCACAATCCATCTCGTTCCATATTTTCCCACTGCCGACCACATCAATTCAATTCAATTAAAGGGGCTTTATTGGCAAGGGAAAAATATTGTAATGAAACGGCAGGGAGCAGGTCTCGAACCCTCGACCATCAAGCCCGAAGTCCAGGGCGCCATCGATTGTCCCGTAAAAGCTTGCTCCAGCGGCAGAGTCGATATCCGCGCTTATAAAGCCAGGGTCGTTTCAATATGTTAACATTGCCAAAGCAAGTGAAGTAGATTATATACATAGATTATATACACAAGTGACATAAACAATAAAAATGAACAGTAAACATTACACGCACAGAATTTATAAAATAATAAAAAACATTACACTATTTTGTAGTGAGTGGAAACGCCAAGCGGATGCTTCATATTTATACATCCGGTGAATGATCTGTCTCATTGTTCTTTGGTGATAGTGGAAGGACCGCTTCTTACCACAGTCATAAAGTCATAATTATGGCAAACCCCTATCCATTTATATAACTTCTCTTCTTAAAATCTGTTTTTTAAACCTAACCTTAATCACACTGCTAAGATTATGCCTAACCCTAATCTTAAATGAAGAACAAAAAGTAGATTTCTGTTTTCATAAATGTTTTGCCAATGTTGACATTGTGGCTGTGGTAACTAGTGACAAGCCAACTAGTCAGCCATGTTCTTTTATAGTTAAGTGATAATGGTCAGCCACCTCGGTAGCTTGCTAGCTGAAACATCTAAGCTCTTTAGACTCGTTCATGTATATTATCCACTGTGTTTTAAACTCACTTCTGTCGTCTAGCTAGTTATCCCATTTAATTTCATATGTACTTTGTTGTTATTAGTCAGCTATAGTAGCTGGCTGGTTACGTTAGCATTAGCCTAGCTAGCTAACATCTCCGACCATGAGTTCACTAAGCTACTCTCCTCCTGATAAAGAAGAGGAGGTCTGCTGGACGGAGAAAGAGGGTCTGTGGCTGAACGTTGTTGTGAAAGAGGAGAAGGAAGAGGAGGATGTTACAGTAACAAAAGTAGAGGATGAGGATGTTGCAGTGAAAGAGGAGAAAGAGGAGGATCCCGTTTTTGAAGTGAAGGAGGAGGGAGAGATAACTGTCATATTGGAAGAAGAAGAGGAGGATACTGGACATCTGATTAACCCCAGTAAGTAACTTACTGTCTAACAACAGAAACACCCACTGCAGTTGTTGAACTAAAGGTAAAAGTCGCGCTCTCACTATCAAAACGGCCATATCTCTGAACCCTTATTCAAGTTCATGTGACTTTTCGTCAGACTAGATGTTGTTTTGCTGCCTGGTCGGAGGACAGTTTTGTGTATTTTGGTCTGACAAAAATAAGGGGAATGACAACATTTAAAATTGCACCACCATCTTACCCTGTACCTATACACTCTACTATCTAACCCTGTACCTATACACTATCTAACCCTGTACCTATACACTCCACTATCTAACCCTGTACCTATACACTATCTAACCCTGTACCTATACACTATCTAACCCTGTACCTATACACTCCACTATCTAACCCTGTACCTATACACTATCTAACCCTGTACCTATACACTATCTAACCCTGTACCTATACACTCCACTATCTAACCCTGTACCTATACACTATCTAACCCTGTACCTATACACTCCACTATCTAACCCTGTACCTATACACTATCTAACCCTGTACCTATACACTATCTAACCCTGTACCTATACACTATCTAACCCTGTACCTATACACTATCTAACCCTGTACCTATACACTCTACCATCTAACCCTGTACCTATACACTCTACCATCTAACCCTGTACCTATACACTCTACCATCTAACCCTGTACCTATACACTCTACCATCTAACCCTGTACCTATACACTATCTAACCCTGTACCTATACACTCCACTATCTAACCCTGTACCTATACACTCCACTATCTAACCCTGTACCTATACACTCCACTATCTAACCCTGTACCTATACACTATCTAACCCTGTACCTATACACTATCTAACCCTGTACCTATACACTATCTAACCCTGTACCTATACACTATCTAACCCTGTACCTATACACTATCTAACCCTGTACCTATACACTCTACCATCTAACCCTGTACCTATACACTCTACCATCTAACCCTGTACCTATACACTCTACCATCTAACCCTGTACCTATACACTCTACCATCTAACCCTGTACCTATACACTCTACCATCTAACCCTGTACCTATACACTCTACTATCTAACCCTGTACCTATACACTCTACCATCTAACCCTGTACCTATACACTCTACTATCTAACCCTGTACCTATACACTCTACTATCTAACCCTGTACCTATACACTCTACCATCTAACCCTGTACCTATACACTCTACTATCTAACCCTGTACCTATACACTCTACTATCTAACCCTGTACCTATACACTATCTAACCCTGTACCTATACACTATCTAACCCTGTACCTATACACTATCTAACCCTGTACCTATACACTATCTAACCCTGTACCTATACACTATCTAACCCTGTGCCTATACACTATCTAACCCTGTACCTATACACTCTACCATCTAACCCTGTACCTATACACTCTACCATCTAACCCTGTACCTATACACTCTACCATCTAACCCTGTACCTATACACTCTACTATCTAACCCTGTACCTATACACTCTACCATCTAACCCTGTACCTATACACTCTACCATCTAACCCTGTACCTATACACTCTACTATCTAACCCTGTACCTATACACCCCATCTTTACATTCTGTCCCCCTGCGTGTAGTAACCCCATCTTTACATTCTGTCCCCCTGCGTGTAGTAACCCCATCTTTACATTCTGTCCCCCTGCGTGTAGTAACCCCATCTTTACATTCTGTCCCCCCTGCGTGTAGTAACCCCATCTTTACATTCTGTCCCCCCTGCGTGTAGTAACCACATCTTTACATTCTGGCCCCCTGCGTGTAGTAACCCCATCTTTACATTCTGTCCCCCCTGCGTGTAGTAACCCCATCTTTACATTCTGTCCCCCTGCGTGTAGTAACCCCATCTTTACATTCTGTCCCCCCTGCGTGTAGTAACCCCATCTTTACATTCTGTCCCCCTGCGTGTAGTAACCCCATCTTTACATTCTGTCCCCCTGCGTGTAGTAACCCCATCTTTACATTCTGTCCCCCTGCGTGTAGTAACCCCATCTTTACATTCTGTCCCCCTGCGTGTAGTAACCCCATCTTTACATTCTGTCCCCCTGCGTGTAGTAACCCCATCTTTACATTCTGTCCCCCTGCGTGTAGTAACCCCATCTTAATGGCATTAGATCTTTTACATTCTGTAAAAGTGGAGAAGAAATTAGAAACACATAAATTCTGGATCTGACAATAAAAAGGCTGCTCTAAAATCTGCAGTTTTGTCACACAACACAATTCCACAGATGTATCTAGTTTTGAGGGAGCGTGCAATTGGCATGCTGACTGCAGGAATTTCCACCACAGCTGTTGCCCGAGAGTTGAATGTTCATTTCTCTACAATAAGCCGCCTCCAACATCAGTTTAGAGAATTTGGTGTTGAATATTTATGACTGTCATTAAGCCCTTTTCTGGGGGGAAACTCATTCGGATTGGCTGGGCCTGGCTCCCCCAGTGGGTTGACCTTTGCCCTCCCAGGCCCACCCATTTTTACGGCCCTGCCCAGTCATGTAAAATCCATAGGTCAGGGCCTAATTCATTTATTTCAATTGACTGATTTCCTTATGGCACGTTTTGTTTATATTTTGTTCAGTAAATGTAGTAGATATCTAGCTAAGTGGTTAGCTTCTTCCAAGATCAAGCGTTGCTTGGTAACAGCAGAGAAACCTCTCCTGGATCAAGAGCCCTGCTGTCTAATATTTGTTTTGTGCAGCAAACTATGAGTGGCATTTTTTAGTTACTTATATAACTCTATGATCTGGGATATCTGTCCTCCAGATAGTTTAGTTACTTATATAACTCTATGAGCTGGGATATCTGTCCTCCAAATAGTTTAGTTACTTATAATTTTAGGATCTGGAATATCTGGCCTGGTCTTAAGACAATTGTTAAATAAATTTGTACACAACATCATGGGCATCACCTTTCAGCTAAAATAAACAGTGAATTTCTGCTGTTTGTGGGCCTTTAACCGTCTGTCTGACTTTGTTGTTCACACAGGAGAGAGACGTAACTATTGTGGATCCTCTAGAGAGCCTCAACAACATCATGAAGCAGAGAAGAGACTCTCCACATCAGAACACCTCAAGAATCCCCAACGGAAACCCACAGGGAAGAAACTTCATCGCTGCTCTGACTGTGGGAAGAGTTACTCCAGATCAGATTCACTTAAAGTACACCAGAAAATTCACACTGGCGATAAATCTCACCGCTGCCCTGACTGTGGGAAGAGTTACTCCAGATCAGATTCCCTCAAAGTACACCAGAGAATACACACGGCAGAGAAAACGTATAGCTGTGATCAATGTGGGAAGAGTTTTACTTCACCTAGCCAGCTGACTATACACCAGAGAACACACACAGGAGAGAAGCCTTTCCGTTGCTCTGACTGTGGGAAGAGTTTTGTTATCGCAGGAAATTTAAAATCACACCAGAGAACACACACAGGAGAGAAGCCTTATAACTGTAATCAATGTGGGAAGAATTTTGCTTACTCAAGCAGCCTGATAGCACATTTAAAAACACACACATGAGAGAATCTACTGCGTTGAATGTGGGGAGACCTTTTCAAAATCATCTACATTACAATCACACCAGAGAATTCACACAGGACAGACATCTTATAGTATTTTAATGATGTCACAATGTAGAATGTTGTAACATTATAGTAGGAGTATCTTAATGATGTCACAATGTAGAATCCTAAACGTTTGTCCCCCTGTTCTATTGATTTCAGCATAATATGGATATTAGGGGGAAAATCCAGGCTCTGATTTGAAGGAGTACTATTTATGTGATTTAACAAAAAGTGACTAACAAAAGAAAGAGTTGCGTTACACTTACCATGTTACGTTGGTGACCCACTTGAATCAAAATGCAACACTTCAAAATGTAGCGAGCTGTTTTTCTACAAATTGTCCTCTAACTAATGATGTACACATTATTCCCAGATTCTGTGTGATATTTGATTTGAGTGATGCCAAGTAAGTGTTGCATTTCTCTTCGTTCTGGGGACTCCTAAATTTAAATGCATCACTCCAAAGTGAGGTAAAAGATATCTCCCATTTCCATGTTTTTTTTTTAGTTGTGTTAGTTTCAACAGCAACCTACAACCTGATTTTTTTTTATCCGATTGATGTCCGTAATTTATTGCCACTTTGTTAAAAGTGTTTTTGGTGCTCCTTTAAAAAATAATTCAAGGAATGTGATTATTATTGTGTTTGTGTAAATAGCACATTTTATGTTTAGGTTTTGAATATATCAAACTGTTCCTGCATATTGGTGATCGATTTGGACGCGTTAAAACTGTGTTTTCACTTTGGGGATATCCCCACTAGCGACGTTGGAAGAAAAACCGAAGTTCAATCTACGCGTTTGTTTTTTGTTTTTTTAAGTATTAAAGACTTATTTTTTTTCAACGTTTTTAACTTTAAGTTAGTTATTGCCAATACATATTAACAAAGGGGTATTTCATCATATTTACATTTCATGTAACATTTTAGTAATCATAATTATTTACGCAACCAACTGACAATTTGTTTTACTATCATATTGTTTTACTAAAATAAAACGAGATTATATTTCCGGTTGGATATTTGGTTTTGATATTTCATATTACATAAATGTAATTTAACATTTCGTAATCATAATTATTTACGCAACTAACTTACAATTTATTTTTGTATAATTATATTGTTTACTAACAATGTCGTAAATCAAGCTTATAGTTTGTGCCAGGAGTCAATACAACCTATTCTTACTATTTTAATCAATGGTCTTTTCCTTAGAATGATCATTAGTCTTTCAGTTTTTATTGTTATTCTTTAGTTTTTTTGTCCTCATTGTTGTACATATTTCAGTTTTTATTTTTTTATTTTTTTTTAATGATTTTTTTTTATTTGAAGCGCATTGATTTGCTTCCATGTCTAAAATGTGCATAAATATGTGTGTAAATAAAGCTTGATTCGATTTGAATCAACAGACTTTTTGCCAAACCAATGAACAAATATGTGTAAAAGCAACACATCTTGGTCCATCTTAGTATGAAAACACTCAATTCTGTTTCTATGTCTAAAATTGTGCATGGTATGTAAATGTATCACTTTCAATCAATCCAGTGCATTTTTCAAAGGATTCAACTACTGAAACAAACACATGGATCAAACAGATCAATCCCACTTTTCCAGCCTGCTGAAGGCGTGGTGGAGTGGTAAACACCACCCCCGGCTCTACCAAGGGCTTGAGGTGGTCTCCCACAGCTCTGCTTATGTCATGTTCTGTGGCCTTGCTGTTCTATTTCTTGACTGCCCCTGCAACACAGAAAGAAACACATTTAGTCATATTATATAAAACACTCAAGGTAATGGATATGGAGCATCTACAGCCTCAGTTACACCTGGCACCTCAATGTGACTTCTGTCATCTGATCACTCCAAGCTGCATTAGGTTCAGCACAGAAAGAAACACATTTAGTCATATTATACTGAACAAATAGAAACGCAACATGTAAAGTGTTGGTCCCATGTTTCATGAGCTGAAATAAAAGATCCCAGAAACTTTCCATACGAACAAAAAGCTTCTCTCAAATGTTGTGCACAAATTTGTTTATATTCCTCTTGGTGAGCATTTCTCCTTTACAAAGACAATCCATCCACCTGACGGGTGTGGCATATCAAGAAGCTGATTAAACAGCATGATCATTACAAAGGTGCACCTTGTGCTGGGGACAATAAAAGGACACTATGCCACAGATGTCTCAAGTTTTGAGGGGTTGTACAATTGGCATGCTGACTGTAGGAATGTCCACCAGAGCTGTTGTCAGAGAATTTAATGTTCATGCCTCTACCATAAGCCGCCTCCAACTTCGTTTTAGAGAATTTGGCAGTACGTCCAACTGGCCTCACACAACCACAGGCCACTTGCATTGCGTCGTGTGGTATATTCTAGAATTCATCCATGATGTCATAATGACAGTTTAACCAGGTTTATAGGATATATGGTATATTCTAGAATTCATCCATGATGTCATAATGACAGTGCGTCAGGTGGGCGAGAGGTTGTGAACAGAGTGCCCCATGGTGGCGGTGGGGTTATGGTATGTGCAGGCTTAAGCTAAGGACAATGAACACAATTGCATTTTATCAATGGCAATTTGAATACACAGAGATACCGTGACTAGATCCTGAGGCCCGTTGTCGTGCCATTCATCTGCCGCCATCACCTCATGTTTCAGCATGATAATGCACAGCCCCATGTTGCAAGGATCTGTACACAATTCCTGGAAGCTGAAGAGGTCCCAGTTCTTCCAAGGCCTGCATAATCACCCGACATGTCACCCATTGAGCATGTTTGGGATGCTCTGGATGGACGTGTGCAACATTGTGTTCCAGTTCCCACCAATATTCAGCAACTTTGCACAGCTATTGAAGAGGAGTGGGACAACATTCCCCAGGCCACAATCAACAACCTGATCAACTCTATGCGAATGAGATGTGTGACACATGGTGGTCACACCAGATACTGACTGGTTTTCTGATCCACAACCCTACTTTTTCTTTAGGTATCTGTGACCAACAGATGCATATCCGTATTCCCAGACATGTGAAACCCATAGATTAGGGCCTAATGTGAATGAATGCATGTATTTTAATTGGCTGATTTCCTTCTATGAAATGTAACTCAGTAAAATCTTTGAAATTGTTGCATGTTGCATTTTATATTTTTGTTCAGATGTATTTTTGTTTGTTTGACCTGTTTTTGTTTTGATATTTATTTGTATTTCTGTATTCTTCTTCTTTGTATTTCTGTATTCTTCTTCTTTGTATTTCTGTATTCTTCTTCTTTGTATTTCTGTATTCTTCTTCTTTGTATTTCTGTATTCTTCTTCTTTGTATTTCTGTATTCTTCTTCTTTGTATTTCTGTATTCTTCTTCTTTGTATTTCTGTATTCTTCGTTGTATTTCTGTATTCTTCTTCTTTGTATTTCTGTATTCTTCTTCGTTGTAATTTCTGTATTCTTCTTCGTTGTATTTCTGTATTCTTCTTCTTTGTATTTCTGTATTCTTCTTCGTTGTATTTCTGTATTCTTCTTCGTTGTATTTCTGTATTCTTCTTCGTTGTATTTCTGTATTCTTCTTTGTATTTCTGTATTCTTCTTCTTTGTATTTCTGTATTCTTCGTTGTATTTCTGTATTCTTCTTCTTTGTATTTCTGTATTCTTCGTTGTATTTCTGTATTCTTCTTCTTTGTATTTCTGTATTCTTCTTCGTTGTAATTTGTATTTCTATTGCAAGATAAATCAATGTTGGAGTTTACATAAACTGGCCATAAATGGATGTTGCATGAGTTTTTTAATTTGATTTATTTGGGGCTTCTTCTAACCCAATGCTTTCTACTACAGATAATAATAGGATTCAGTATCTTTAGGCCTACAGAATAAACTGTCTGTCAGATTTCCAGTCTTCAAGAATAGGAAGTATTTGTATTTATTATGGATCTCCATTAGTTCCTGTCAAGGCAGCAGCTACTCTTCCTGGGGTTTATTATGGATCCCCATTAGTTCCTGCCAAGGCAGCAGCTACTCTTCCTGGGGTTTATTATGGATCCCCATTAGTTCCTGTCAAGGCAGCAGCTACTCTTCCTGAGGTTTATTATGGATCCCCATTAGTTCCTGCCAAGGCAGCAGCTACTCTTCCTGGGGTTTATTATGGATCCCCATTAGTTCCTGCCAAGGCAGCAGCTACTCTTCCTGGGGTTTATTATGGATCCCCATTAGTTCCTGTCAAGGCAGCAGCTACTCTTCCTGAGGTTTATTATGGATCCCCATTAGTTCCTGCCAAGGCAGCAACTACTCTTCCTGGGGTTTATTATGGATCCCCATTAGTTCCTGTCAAGGCAGCAGCTACTCTTCCTGGTGTTTATTATGGATCCCCATTAGTTCCTGTCAAGGCAGCAGCTACACTTCCTGAGGTTTATTATGGATCCCCATTAGTTCCTGTCAAGGCAGCAGCTACTCTTCCTGAGGTTTATTATGGATCCCCATTAGTTCCTGCCAAGGCAGCAGCTACTCTTCCTGGGGTTTATTATGGATCCCCATTAGTTCCTGCCAAGGCAGCAGCTACTCTTCCTGGGGTTTATTATGGATCCCCATTAGTTCCTGTCAAGGCAGCAGCTAGTCTTCCTGGGGTTTATTATGGATCCCCATTAGTTCCTGCCAAGGCAGCAGCTACTCTTCCTGGGGTTTATTATGGATCCCCATTAGTTCCTGTCAAGGCAGCAGCTACTCTACCTGGAGTTTATTATGGATACCCATTAGTTCCTGCCAAGGCAGCAACTACTCTTCCTGAGGTTTATTATGGATCCCCAATCGTTCCTGCCAAGGCAGTAGCTACTCTTCCTGGGGTTTATTATGGATTCCCATTAGTTCCTGCCAAGGCAGTAGCTACTCTTCCTGGGGTTTATTATGGATTCCCATTAGTTCCTGCCAAGGCAGCAGCTACTCTTCCTGGGGTTTATTATGGATCCCCATTAGTTCCTGCCAAGGCAGCAGCTACTCTTCCTGGGGTTAAATATTGGTCCCCATTAGTTCCTGCCAAGGCAGTAGCTACTCTTCCTGGGGTTTATTATGGATCCCCATTAGTTCCTGCCAAGGCAGCAGCTACTCTTCCTGGGGTTTATTATGGATCCCCATTAGTTCCTGCCAAGGCAGCAGCTACTCTTCCTGGGGTTTATTATGGATCCCCATTAGTTCCTGCCAAGGAAACAGCTACTCTTCCTGGGATTTATTATGGATCCCTATTAGTTCCTGCTAAGGCAGCAACTCCTCTTCCTGAGGTTCAGTAAAACTAAGGGAGTTATACAATTTTAAAATATTACAATACATTCACAACAGATTTCACAACACAGGCCCCTAATCCACTACCACAGTGCTAAATCCATGTGTACTTGTGTGTTCAGTGCTTATGTTATTCTGTGTGTGTATGCATGTGTCTTGTGATTGTGTTGCTTCACAGCCCCTGCTGTTCCATACGAGGTATTTTTATCTGTTTTTTTAAATCTGATTCTACTGATTGCCTCAGTTACCTGATTTGGAATAGAGTTCCATGTAGTCATGTCTCTATGTAGTACTGTGGAATAGAGTTCCAAGTCGCACATTGACTCTGTACTAGTACCCCCTGTATATAGCCTCCACGTTGACTCTGTACCGTAATACCCTGTATATAGCCTCCACATTGACTCTGTACCGGTACCACACTCAGTTCAAAAGATGATGTTTTCCCTTTGTATCCCCTACTGAGGATCACCCCGCCCAGGCTGATGTCCCTTAACTTTAATACCATATAAGCTCATAATTAATAGTTGCTAATACAAAGATGTCTCTGCTAGGCGGAGTTCAGTTTATTGTTATTGGCAGTTAGTTTCCCAATCCTTCTTCCTCTTATTGCTGTCATGTGCTAGGCAGAAGTGAGAGGAACATAGTTTAAACAGGAATTGAAAGTATAGTTCCAACACACAGACCTCTGACTTTTGTACAGTTGACCTCTTCATGCACTTTACAAGATGTCTACCACTGATTCTTCATCTCAAAGCTAAAGCAAAACATTCATCATTGTACTTTTGTCACGCCCTGACCTTAGTTATCTTTGTTTTCTTTATATTTTGGTTAGGTCAGGGTGTGACTAGGGTGGGTATGCTCGTTTTTGTATTGTCTAGGGTTTTTGTATGTCTAGGGTTGTTGTATGTCTAGGGTTGTTGTATGTCTAGGGGTTTTGTATGTCTAGGGGTTTTGTAGGTCTAGGTGTTTTGTAGGTCTAGGCAATATGCATGTCTATGGTGGCCTGATATGGTTCCCAATCAGAGGCACCTGTATGTCATTGTCTCTGATTGTGGATCATATTTAGGTAGTAATTTTTCCTTTTGTGTTCGTGGGTTCTTGTCTATGTGTAGTTGCCTGTCAGCACTAATTTGTATAGCGTCACAGTTTGTTATTTTGTTTAAGTGTTCATTCGTTAAATAACTAAGAATGTACGCTTACCACGCTGCGCCTTGGTCCAATCATTATGACGGACGTGACAACTTTTGTAATTACAGGTGTTCGTATGGGACTCCCAATCACAGCCGGTTGTGATACAGCCTGTGCTGTAAGTGCCAGCTGTGCTGCCCTGTTCTGAGCCAATTGTACTTTTCCTAAGTCCCCTCTTCATGGCACCTGACCACACGACTGAACAGTAGTCCAGGTGGGACAAAACTAGGGCCTGTAGGACCTGCCTTGTTGATAGTGTTGTTTAAGAAGGTAGAAACTAGGGCCTGTAGGACCTGCCTTGTTGATAGTGTTGTTTAAGAAGGTAGAAACGAGGGCCTGTAGGACCTGCCTTGTTGATAGTGTTGTTTAAGAAGGTAGAAACTAGGGCCTGTAGGACCTGCCTTGTTGATAGTGTTGTTTAAGAAGGTAGAAACGAGGGCCTGTAGGACCTGCCTTGTTGATAGTGTTGTTTAAGAAGGTAGAAACTAGGGCCTGTAGGACCTGCCTTGTTGATAGTGATGTTTAAGAAGGTAGAAACTAAGGCCTGTAGGACCTGCCTTGTTTATAGTGTTGTTTAAGAAGGTAGAAACTAGGGCCTGTAGGACCTGCCTTGTTGATAGTGTTGTTTAAGAAGGTAGAGTAGTGCTTTATTATGGACAGACTTCTCCCCATCTTAGCTACTGTTGTGTCAATATGTTTTGACCATGACAGTTAACAACAATCTAAGGGTTACTCCAAGCAGTTTAGTCACCTCAACTTGCTCAATTTCCAAATGATTCATTACAAGATTTACCTGAGGTTTAGGCTTTAGTGAATGATATGTCCCAAATACAATGATTTTAGTTTTTTAAACATTTAGGAGTATAAATTAGCCAAATGGTTTTACCTAGTTAAATGGTTTTACCTAAGGTTTTACCTAAGTCAAATGGTTTTACCTAAGGTTTTACCAAGTCAAAAACGAAGGCTGTTTTAGCACGTCATGTAAATACATGTTACCGTGGAAACGATATCAACTCCTGCAGGTTGAATGCTCTGGCTTCAGTCAGCTCAGCTGTCCTACAACACAATATTCTATAACGGGCTAGTTTTGTCTTTTCGCTTCACCAGAGAGATGGAAGAGGAAGTGAGACATCCCACTCCCTCATTTCTTGTCTGTTTCAATGAAAAGTCAATGAACTTTGTAGACCATACCCAGCTGCTATCGCATTGGTGTCTATGGGAGAGCCACTCCCTTAAGTAGACAATGGTAAACGACCTGAGTGAGCTATCTTCATTTATCCACTAGTTTTATGTTGAGATATGTGGATCAATAGGCTGTAAGGCACATAGACTATACTAATATATTATATGCCACAGGACTATATATATATATATATATATACAGTACAAGTCAAAAGTTACTCATTCAAGGGTTTTTCTTTATTTTTACTATGTTCTACATTGTAGAATACATCATAACTATGAAATAACACATATGGAATAATGTAGGAAACAAAGCAAAAGTGTTAAACAAATCAAAATATATTTTAGATTCTTCAAAGTAGCCACCCTTTGCCTTGATGACAGCTTTACACACTTTGATCGTGTTAGGATATATATATTTTTATTTTATTTTATTTATTTATTTATTTTAATAATTGTATTTTGTCTCTATTTTATCTCTAGGACACTCTGGGTGACAAATCGGAGCAGGATTACTAAATGATCAAAATCTAGAAAAGAGCCGTTAAATTCTACAACCACCTAAAAGGAAGCGATTCCCAAACCTTCCATAACGAAGCCATCACCTACAGAGATATGAACCTGGAGAAGAGCCCCCTAAGCAAGCTGGTCCTGGGGCTCTGTTCACAAACACAAACACACCCCACAGAGCCCCAGGACAGCAGCACAATTAGACCCAACCAAATCATGAGAAAACAAAAAGATAATTACTTGACATATTGGAAAAAATTAACAAAAAACTGAGAAAACTAGAATGCTATTTGGCCCTACACAGAGAGTACACAGAGGCAGAATACCTGACCACTGTGACTGACCCAAACTTAAGGAAATCTTGTACAGACTCAGTGAGCATAGCCTTGCTATCAAGAAAGGCCGCCGAAGGCAGACATGGCTCTCAAGAGAAGATAGGCTATGTGCACACTGCTCAAAAAATGAGGTGGAAACTGAGCTGCACTTCCTAACCTCCTGCCAAATGTATGACCATATTAGAGACACATATTTCCATCAGATTACACAGACCCACAAAGAATTTGAAAACAAATCCAATTTTGAAAAACTTGCATATCTACTGGGTGAAATACCAGTGTGACATCACAGCAGCAAGATGTGTGACCTGTTGCCACAAGAACAGGACAACCAGTGAAGAACAAACACCATTGTAAATACAACCTGTTTATGTTTATTTATTTTCCCTTTTGCACTTTAACTATCATTACAACACTGAATATATACATAATATGACATTTGAAATGTCTTTATTCTTTTGGAACTTCTGTGAGTGTAATGTTTGATGTTCATTTGTAATTGTTTATTTCACTTTTGTTTATTATCTACTTCACTTGCTTTGGCAATATGTTTCGCATGCCAATAAAGCCCCTTAAATTTAAATTGAGATGGTCAAAGAGAGAGGGAGAGAAAAGGTCAAAGACAGAAAGAGAGAGAGGGGGTCAGAGAGTGAGAAATGAAAATGAAATAAAACCAATCGTTGAAATTGTTTTAACTTGTAGTCAGAAAATAAAATAAAACATTCCCTCAACTGCGTCTCCCCCTCCAGTCAGCAGAGGGCGCGGTGAGTCTTTCAGGCCAGTCTGCCAGAATGTGACGTGAGGTGAACTGGACTCTTCTTTAAACAACAACAGCAAGTCGGTCGTCACTAGTTACCACAGTCACAAAGTAATAATTATGGCTAAACCTCGCCTAATTCTCAACTTCTCTTATTAAAATCAGATTTTTAAAGCTAACATAATGCCCAACCTTAAATGAAGACAAAAAAATGTAATATTTGTTTTCATATATTGTTTTTACGATAGCCAATGTTGACTTTGTGGCTGTAGTAACTAGTGACAAGCCAATGAGTCAGCCATGTTCTTTTATAGTTAAATGATAATGGTCAGCCACCTCGGTAGCTTGCTAGCTGAAACATTGAAGCTCTTTAGACTCGTTCATGTATATTATCCACTGTGTTTTAAACTCACTTCTGTCGTCTAGCTAGTTATCCCATTTAATTTCATATTTACATTGTTGTTATTAGTCAGCGAACGTAGCTGTCTGGTTAAGTTCACTAGCCTAGATAGCTAACTGTTAGCTAACATCCCCGACCATGAGTTCACTGAGCTACTCTCCTCCTGATAAAGAAGAGGAGGTCTGCTGGACGGAGAAAGAGGGTCTGTGGCTGAACGTTGTTGTGAAAGAAGAAGAGGAAGAGGAGGATGTTACAGTAACAAAAGTAGAGGATGAGGATGTTGCAGTGAAAGAAGAAGACGAGAAAGAGGAGGATTCAGATTTTGGAGAGGAGGGAGAGATAACTGGTATATTGGAAGAAGAAGAAGAGGAGGAGGATCTGATTAACCCCAGTAAGTAACATACTGTCTTAAAACAGAAGCACAATGCAGTTGTTGAACTAAAGGGCAAAGTCACACGGTAAAGGAGTCACTCCCACTATCAAATCGGCCATTTTTTGTTGTTGTTACAATCAGGGCCAAGGTCTTGGTCTTTGGTGTCAGAAGTGATCGGACCTCGCATCCACGACAGTGCGTGTGCTTGGCCAGTGAGCGCGTTCCTGTAAGACGTAGAGCCGCAAGGAGGACGCACTCTTTGAAAGGAGGGAGTAGTGTAACGTCACAACGACGTTGTATTGCTGCCTTTCGGGGGGAAGGGACAATTTGCACAATTTGACAACTGAAAAGGGGGGAAGGGAGAAAATGTTAAATTGCACCACCATCCCCCAAAACCCATCACCCAATCCCAATAAATTAACATTTTTATTTATGTATGATTTATGTAACCTTTATTTAACAAGTCAGTTAAGAACAAGTTATTATTTACAACGACGGCCACACCCGGATGATTTTGGGCCAATTGTGCGTCGCCCTATGGTACTCTCGATCACGGCTGGTTGTGATACAGCCTGGAATCGACCCAGGGTCTGTAGGGACACCTCTATCACTGAGATGCAGTGTCTTAGACCGCTGCACCACTTGGAAGCCAACCCATCCCACTACTTTAACCCTATAGGATCCTACACCAACCCATACCACTACTTTGGCCCTATAGGATCCTACACCATCCCACTACTTTAACCCTATAGGATCCTACACCATCCCACTACTTTAACCCTATAGGATCCTACACCATCCCACTACTTTAACCCTAAAGGATCCAACACCATCCCACTACTTTAACCCTAAAGGATCCTACACCATCCCATCCCACTACTTTAACCCTAAAGGATCCTACACCATCCCACTACTTTAACCCTAAAGGATCCTACACCATCCCACTACTTTAACCCTAAAGGATCCTACACCATCCCACTACTTTAACCCTAAAGGATCCTACACCATCCCACTACTTTAACCCTAAAGGATCCTACACCATCCTGCTACTTTAACCCTATAGGATCCTACACCATCCCATCCCACTACTTTAACCCTAAAGGATCCTACACCATCCCACTACTTTAACCCTATAGGATCCTACACCATCCCACTACTTTAACCCTAAAGGATCCTACACCATCCCATCCCACTACTTTAACCCTAAAGGATCCTACACCATCCCACTACTTTAACCCTAAAGGATCCTACACCATCCCATCCCACTACTTTAACCCTAAAGGATCCTACACCATCCCACTACTTTAACCCTAAAGGATCCTACACCATCCCACTACTTTGGCCCTAAAGGATCCTACACCATCCCACTACTTTAACCCTAAAGGATCCTACACCATCCCACTACTTTAACCCTAAAGGATCCTACACCATCCCACTACTTTAACCCTAAAGGATCCTACACCATCCCACTACTTTAACCCTAAAGGATCCTACACCATCCCACTACTTTGGCCCTAAAGGATCCTACACCATCCCACTACTTTAACCCTATAGGATCCTACACCATCCCATCCCACTACTTTAACCCTATAGGATCCTACACCATCCCACTACTTTAACCCTAAAGGATCCTACACCATCCCACTACTTTAACCCTAAAGGATCCTACACCATCCCACTACTTTAACCATAAATTATCCTACACCATCCCACTACTTTGGCCCTATAGGATCCTACACCATCCCACTACTTTAACCCTAAAGGATCCTACACCAGCCCACTACTTTAACCCTAAAGGATCCTACACCATCCCATCCCACTACTTTAACCCTATAGGATCCTACACCATCCCACTACTTTAACCCTAAAGGATCCTACACCATCCCATCCCACTACTTTAACCCTAAAGGATCCTACGCCATCCCACTACTTTAACCCTAAAGGATCCTACACCATCCCAGCCCACTACTTTAACCCTAAAGGATCCTACACCATCCCACTACTTTAACCCTAAAGGATCCTACACCATCCCACTACTTTAACCCTAAAGGATCCTACACCATCCCACTACTTTAACCCTAAAGGATCCTACACCATCCCACTACTTTAACCCTAAAGGATCCTACACCATCCCACTACTTTGGCCCTAAAGGATCCTACACCATCCCACTACTTTAACCCTATAGGATCCTACACCATCCCATCCCACTACTTTAACCCTAAAGGATCCAACACCATCCCGCTACTTTAACCCTAAAGGATCCTACACCATCCCACTACTTTAACCCTAAAGGATCCTACACCATCCCACTACTTTAACCCTAAAGGATCCTACACCATCCCACTACTTTAACCCTAAAGGATCCTACACCATCCCACTACTTTAACCCTAAAGGATCCTACACCATCCCACTACTTTGGCCCTATAGGATCCTACACCATCCCACTACTTTAACCCTAAAGGATCCTACACCATCCCACTACTTTGGCCCTAAAGGATCCTACACCATCCCGCTACTTTAACCCTATAGGATCCTACACCATCCCATCCCACTACTTTAACCCTAAAAGATCCAACACCATCCCACTACTTTAACCCTAAAGGATCCTACACCATCCCACTACTTTAACCCTATAGGATCCTACACCATCCCATCCCACTACTTTAACCCTATAGGATCCTACACCATCCCAGCCCACTACTTTAACCCTAAAGGATCCTACACCAGCCCATCTACCTGGGAGGATGGAACCCCGTCTCTCCAAACAATAAATAAAGTTTAGGGTAGAGAGCATCTTTCAGCTGTCCTTTTGCATTTATTGATGGAAAGAAGAATGGATTGCCCGGACGTCAAGTGAATGTCTCAGTCTGACTTGAGAGTACTGACTGACTTAAACGCTGTGTTCTCAGGTATATTGCAACAATCAATTGACATTGATGTGGTCCTACTCTTTCTAAGTCAAATGAAAACGCTACCAGTTCGCTAAATTACTCCTGAGTCAGTCCATTGTCCTTATTGGTCCTACTCTTTCTAAGTCAAATGAAAACGCTACCAGTTCGCTAAATTACTCCTGAGTCAGTCCATTGTCCTTATTGGTCCTACTCTTTCTAAGTCAAATGAAAACGCTACCAGTTCGCTAAATTACTCCTGAGTCAGTCCATTGTCCTTATTGGTCCTACTCTTTCTAAGTCAAATGAAAACACTACCAGTTCGCTAAATTACTCCTAAGTCCATTGTCATTATTACATTCACACTGTTTTCTATCACCGGGTTCTTAAATGTTGTGAAAACGGGTTCATCATATTGATCACAACTACCTCGGTTTACAGCCTGGTCTCACAGACTAGACGTAACATAGTAAAAATACATTCGGGACACTTAAATACTGAACAAAAATATAAAGGTAACTTGCAAGAATTTCACCGATTTTACTGAGCTACAGTTCATATAAAAAAAATCAGTCAATTGAAATAAATTCATTAGGCCATAATCTATGATTTCTCTTGACTGGGCGTGCAGCCAATCAGAATACGTTTCCCCCCCACAAAATGTCTTTATTACAGACAGAAAAAGTTCAGTTTCATCAGTTGTCTGGGTGGCTGGTCTCAAACGAATGTGGAGGTCCTGGGTCTGTGGTTGTGAAGCCTGTTGGAAATTCTACCAAATTCGCTAAAACGACGTTGGAAGCGGCTTATGGTAGAGAAATTAACATTAGATTCTCTGGCAACAGCTCTGGTGGGCATACAGTATATATTTAACCAGTTATTCATATCAATGTATTTTGGTTTTATTCTTTTTTTTGTCATTTAGCAGATGCTCTTATGCATTTACAGGAGCACCAACTGGGACCATTCAACAGTCTAGATTTACCAGGTTATTACTAAATAAACTGTTCACCATCTGGGACCATTCAACAGTCTAGATTTACCAGGTTATTACTAAATAAACTGTTCACCATCTGGGACCATTCAACAGTCTAGATTTACCAGGTTATTACTAAATAAACTGTTCACCATCTGGGACCATTCAACAGTCTAGATTTACCAGGTTATTACTAAATAAACTGTTCACCATCTGGGACCATTCAACAGTCTAGATTTATCAGGATATTACTAAATAAACTGTTCACCATCTGGGACCATTCAACAGTCTAGATTTACCAGGTTATTACTAAATAAACTGTTCACCATCTGGGACCATTCAACAGTCTAGATTTACCAGGTTATTACTAAATAAACTGTTCACCATCTGGGACCATTCAACAGTCTAGATTTACCAGGTTATTACTAAATAAACTGTTCACCATCTGGGACCATTCAACAGTCTAGATTTATCAGGATATTACTAAATAAACTGTTCACCATCTGGGACCATTCAACAACCTAGATTTACCAGGTTATTACTAAATAAACTGTTCACCATCTGGGACCATTCAACAGTCTAGATTTACCAGGTTATTACTTCTAAATAAACTGTTCACCATCTGGGACCATTCAACAGTCTAGATTTACCAGGTTATTACTAAATAAACTGTTCACCATCTGGGACCATTTAACAGTCTAGATTTACCAGGATATTACTAAATAAACTGTTCACCATCTGGGACCATTCAACAACCTAGATTTACCAGGTTATTACTAAATAAACTGTTCACCATCTGGGACCGTTCAACAGTCTAGATTTACCAGGTTATTACTTCTAAATAAACTGTTCACCATCTGGGACCGTTCAACAGTCTAGATTTATCAGGATATTACTAAATAAACTGTTCACCATCTGGGACCATTCAACAGTCTAGATTTACCAGGTTATTACTAAATAAACTGTTCACCATCTGGGACCATTCAACAGTCTAGATTTACCAGGTTATTACTAAATAAACTGTTCACCATCTGGGACCATTCAACAGTCTAGATTTACCAGGTTATTACTAAATAAACTGTTCACCATCTGGGACCATTCAACAGTCTAGATTTATCAGGATATTACTAAATAAACTGTTCACCATCTGGGACCATTCAACAACCTAGATTTACCAGGTTATTACTAAATAAACTGTTCACCATCTGGGACCATTCAACAGTCTAGATTTACCAGGTTATTACTTCTAAATAAACTGTTCACCATCTGGGACCATTCAACAGTCTAGATTTACCAGGTTATTACTAAATAAACTGTTCACCATCTGGGACCATTTAACAGTCTAGATTTACCAGGATATTACTAAATAAACTGTTCACCATCTGGGACCATTCAACAACCTAGATTTACCAGGTTATTACTAAATAAACTGTTCACCATCTGGGACCGTTCAACAGTCTAGATTTACCAGGTTATTACTTCTAAATAAACTGTTCACCATCTGGGACCGTTCAACAGTCTAGATTTACCAGGTTATTACTAAATAAACTGTTCACCATCTGGGACCATTCAACAACCTAGATTTACCAGGTTATTACTAAATAAACTGTTCACCATCTGGGACCATTCAACAGTCTAGATTTACCAGGTTATTACTTCTAAATAAACTGTTAACCATCTGGGACCATTCAACAGTCTAGATTTACCAGGTTATTACTAAATAAACTGTTCACCATCTGGGACCATTCAACAGTCTAGATTTACCAGGTTATTACTAAATAAACTGTTCACCATCTGGGACCATTCAACAGTCTAGATTTACCAGGTTATTACTTCTAAATAAACTGTTCACCATCTGGGACCATACAACAGTCTAGATTTACCAGGTTATTACTTCTAAATAAACTGTTCACCATCTGGGACCATTCAACAGTCTAGATTTACCAGGTTATTACTTCTAAATAAACTGTTCACCATCTGGGACCATTCAACAGTCTAGATTTACCAGGTTATTACTAAATAAACTGTTCACCATCTGGGACCATTTAACAGTCTAGATTTACCAGGATATTACTAAATAAACTGTTCACCATCTGGGACCATTCAACAACCTAGATTTACCAGGTTATTACTAAATAAACTGTTCACCATCTGGGACCGTTCAACAGTCTAGATTTACCAGGTTATTACTTCTAAATAAACTGTTCACCATCTGGGACCGTTCAACAGTCTAGATTTATCAGGATATTACTAAATAAACTGTTCACCATCTGGGACCATTCAACAGTCTAGATTTACCAGGTTATTACTAAATAAACTGTTCACCATCTGGGACCATTCAACAGTCTAGATTTACCAGGTTATTACTAAATAAACTGTTCACCATCTGGGACCATTCAACAGTCTAGATTTACCAGGTTATTACTAAATAAACTGTTCACCATCTGGGACCATTCAACAGTCTAGATTTATCAGGATATTACTAAATAAACTGTTCACCATCTGGGACCATTCAACAACCTAGATTTACCAGGTTATTACTAAATAAACTGTTCACCATCTGGGACCATTCAACAGTCTAGATTTACCAGGTTATTACTTCTAAATAAACTGTTCACCATCTGGGACCATTCAACAGTCTAGATTTACCAGGTTATTACTAAATAAACTGTTCACCATCTGGGACCATTTAACAGTCTAGATTTACCAGGATATTACTAAATAAACTGTTCACCATCTGGGACCATTCAACAACCTAGATTTACCAGGTTATTACTAAATAAACTGTTCACCATCTGGGACCGTTCAACAGTCTAGATTTACCAGGTTATTACTTCTAAATAAACTGTTCACCATCTGGGACCGTTCAACAGTCTAGATTTACCAGGTTATTACTAAATAAACTGTTCACCATCTGGGACCATTCAACAACCTAGATTTACCAGGTTATTACTAAATAAACTGTTCACCATCTGGGACCATTCAACAGTCTAGATTTACCAGGTTATTACTTCTAAATAAACTGTTAACCATCTGGGACCATTCAACAGTCTAGATTTACCAGGTTATTACTAAATAAACTGTTCACCATCTGGGACCATTCAACAGTCTAGATTTACCAGGTTATTACTAAATAAACTGTTCACCATCTGGGACCATTCAACAGTCTAGATTTACCAGGTTATTACTTCTAAATAAACTGTTCACCATCTGGGACCATACAACAGTCTAGATTTACCAGGTTATTACTTCTAAATAAACTGTTCACCATCTGGGACCATTCAACAGTCTAGATTTACCAGGTTATTACTTCTAAATAAACTGTTCACCATCTGGGACCATTCAACAGTCTAGATTTACCAGGCTATTACTTCTAAATAAACTGTTCACCATCTGGGACCATTCAACAGTCTAGATTTACCAGGTTATTACTAAATAAACTGTTCACCATCTGGGACCATTCAACAGTCTAGATTTACCAGGTTATTACTTCTAAATTAACTGTTCACCATCTGGGACCATTCAACAACCTAGATTTACCAGGTTATTACTAAATAAACTGTTCACCATCTGGGACCATTCAACAGTCTAGATTTACCAGGTTATTACTTCTAAATAAACTGTTCACCATCTGGGACCATTCAACAGTCTAGATTTACCAGGTTATTACTTCTAAATAAACTGTTCACCATCTGGGACCATTCAACAGTCTAGATTTACCAGGTTATTACTTCTAAATAAACTGTTCACCATCTGGGACCATTCAACAGTCTAGATTTACCAGGTTATTACTAAATAAACTGTTCACCATCTGGGACCGTTCAACAGTCTAGATTTACCAGGTTATTACTAAATAAACTGTTCACCATCTGGGACCATTCAACAGTCTAGATTTACCAGGTTATTACTAAATAAACTGTTCACCATCTGGGACCATTCAACAGTCTAGATTTACCAGGTTATTACTAAATAAACTGTTCACCATCTGGGACCATTCAACCGTCTAGATTTACCAGGTTATTACTAAATAAACTGTTCACCATCTGGGACCATTCAACAGTCTAGATTTACCAGGTAATTACTAAATAAACTGTTCACCATCTGGGACCATTCAACACTCTAGATTTACCAGGTTATTACTTCTAAATAAACTTTTCACCATCTGGGACCATTCAACAGTCTAGATTTACCAGGTTATTACTAAATAAACTGTTCAGCATCTGGGACCATTCAACAGTCTAGATTTACCAGGTTATTACTAAATAAACTGTTCACCATCTGGGACCATTCAACAGTCTAGATTTACCAGGTTATTACTAAATAAACTGTTCACCATCTGGGACCATTCAACAGTCTAGATTTACCAGGTTATTACTAAATAAACTGTTCACCATCTGGGACCATTCAACAGTCTAGATTTACCAGGTCATTACTTCTAAATAAACTGTTCACCATCTGGGACCATTCAACAGTCTAGATTTACCAGGTTATTACTAAATAAACTGTTCACCATCTGGGACCATTCAACAGCCTAGATTTACCAGGTCTGTACTTCTAACCAAAAACACTATTTGGGGTTCTCAAAATGCTTACAATTGTTGTTTTGATTATTGCTTGAACAGTCTATAAGATAATTGCTAGCAAAATACCTGTTTTGGATGCAGCACTTGTTAGCTTGAATGCTAAATGCTCACTGGCAGGCTGATGGAAAAGCTAGCCACAGAGCATTTTACTGGTTGTAGTTAGTATTTTTTAAAGTCTAAAGCGGTTTATTTGAGACGATGGCACAAACGTTATATTAAGCAGGTGATTCAAACAAGCCTTACAATTATAATCCAAAAGTAGTGTGAACTGCACTCATAAGCAACCTGTAAATGGAGGCTGTTTTTTCTGTCAACCTATGAGAACTGGGTGGAACGGTAGTATTCCACCCAGCCAATGGCCAGTGAAAGTACAGGGTGCCAAATTCAAAACAACAAGAATCTCATAATTAAAATTACTCAAGCATACAAGTATTTTACACCATTTTAAAGATAAAATTCTCGTTAATCCAGCCACAATGTGTGATTTCAAAAAGGCTTTACAGTGAAAGCACCACAAACGATTATGTTAGGTCACCAAGTCACAGAAAAACACAGCCAAAGCAGAAATATAGATACAATGAATCACTAACCTTTGATGATCTTCATCAGATGACACTCATAGGACTTCATGTTACACGATACGTGTATGTTTTGTGCATATTTATATCCAAAAATCTTATTTTACATTGGCATGTTATGTTCAGTATTTCCAAAACATGCGACGATTTTGCAGAGCCACATCAATTTACAGAAATACAGAAATATTGCCAAGTCAAAAAAACATTTTTCCAGCCAAAGATAGGAGTCACAAAAATGTTACACGATACATGTATGTTTTGTTCGATAATGTGCATATTTATATCCAAAAATCTCAGTTTACATTGGCGCATACAGTGCAGTAATGTTTTGATTCCAAAACATCCAGTGATTTTGCAGAAATACTTATAATAAACATTGATAAAAGATACAACTGTTATACATGGAACTTTAGATAAACTTCTCCTTAATGCAACCGCTGTGTCAGATTTTTTTTAAACTTTACGGAAAAAGCATACCATGCAATAATCTGAGTACGGCGCTCAGAGACCAAAACAGCCAAGCAGATATCTGCCATGTTGTGCAGTCAACATTAGTCAGAAATAGCATTATAAATATTCACTTACCTTTGATGATCTTCATCAGAATGCACTCCCAGGAATCCCAGTTCCACAATAAATGTTTGATTTGTTTGATAAAGTTCATAATTTATGTCCAAATAACCCCTTTTGTTAGGGCGTTTGGTAAACAAATCCACCCGAAAGATCGGACAAAAAGTCAAAAAGTTCCGTTACAGTAGAAACATGTCAAACGATGTATAGAATCCATCAATCTTTAGGATGTTTTTAACATCCATCTTCAATAATGTTTCAACGGGAGAATTATTTTATCTGTAGAAAAGCAATGGAACGCGAGGTAACTCTCACATGACCGCGCGTCATGAGCCCAAGGTACTCTGCCAGACATCTGACTCATTCCCCTCTCATTCAGCCCCCCTTCACAGTAAAAGCTTCAAACAAGGTTCTAAAGACTGTTGACATCTAGTGGAAGCCTTAGGAAGTGCAAGATGACCAATATCCCACTGTATCTTCAATAGGGGCTGAGTTGGAAAACCTACAAGCCTCAGATTTCCCACTTCCTGGTTGGATTTTTCTTAGGTTTTTGCCTGCCATATGAGTTCTGTTATACTCACAGACATCTTTCAAACGGTTTTAGTTACTTCAGAGTGTTTTCTATCCAAATATACTAATTATATGCATATTCTAGCTTTTATGTCTGAGTAGCAGGCAGTTTACTCTGGGCACCTTATTCTTCCAAGCTACTCAATACTGCCCCCCATGTCACCAAGAAGTTAAAGTGAGTTTCCTTGAGTAGCACTCCCGATCTTGCTCTAAAAGTCTGTGTAGTTTTTTCACAATGTATTCTGAATATTACCAATCTCCCCAATTTCTTTGCTATAGGCAGATATACTACATCCATAACTAAAGGTTTCTGCATTCTCAGGGAGGAGTTTCTGCATCCAAATTGCGTGCGCATTGCACTCGTGCTGAAAGTTTAGCAAACACAGAAAGGGGCCAATATTGATGACCAAAAGTGGTCTGCTACACTGCTTTGAGTTTCTGTAATAACTTGTTTTTTAGCCTAGAATCATAAATGTTACTTCTGAAGTGAGAGAAAAAATAAGACAATATTACTGTTGTTGAACCGACTGTCATATTATTTTAAACATTCATTACAGATGTAAATTGTTGTACTATAACAAGGGGCATCACCTTTCAGCTAAAATAAACAGTGGCCCTTTAATCATCTGTCTGACTTTGTTGTTCACACAGGAGAGAGACGTGACTATTGTGGATCCTCTGGGGAGCCTCAACAACAGCACGATGCTGACGAGGCAGAGAAGAGTCTCTTCACATCAGAACACCTCAAGAAACACCAACGGAAACCCACAGGGAAGAAACTTCACCGCTGCTCTGACTGTGGGAAGAGTTACTCAAGATCAGATTCACTAAAAGTACACCAGAGAATTCACACTGGAGAGACATCTCACTGCTGCTCTGACTGTGGGAAGAGGTTTACCTCTTCAGCAGACCTCAAAAGACATCAGAGAATCCATACAGGAGAGAAACCTTATAGCTGTGATCAATGTGGAAAGAGTTTTAATGTTCCAAGCAGCCTAAAAACACACCAGAGAACACACACAGGGGAGAAACCTTATAGCTGCACTAACTGTGGGAAGAGTTTCTCAAAATTATATACATTACAATCACACCAGAGAATTCACACTGGAGAGAAACTTTATAGCTGCTCTGACTGTGGGAAGAGTTTTTCAAAATTATATACATTACAATTACACCAGAGAATTCACACTGGAGAGAAACTTTTTAGCTGTGATCAATGTGGGAAAAGGTTTACTCACTCAAGCTGCCTGAAGGTACATCAGAGAACACACACAGGAGAGAAACCTTATAGCTGTGATCAGTGTGAGAAGAAATTTGTTACATCTAGCAGTCTGACTATACACCGGAGATCTCACACAGGAGAGAAACCTTATAGCTGTGGTCAATGTGTGAAAAGTTTTACTTCATCTAGCCATCTGACTATTCACCAGCGGACACACAAGAGAGAAACCTCATAGCTGTAATCATTGTGGGAAGAGTTCTAGCCAAACATCCTGATATCACACCAGAGAACACACACAGGAGAGAATTCTTATAGCTGTGATCAATGTGGAAAGAGATATGCTGGTAAATTTTTGAAAATACATACATGAAGTTGTTTCATGATATCAATAAAATGTCGCAATGTAGAATGTTATTAACATTGTAGTAGGAGTATTTTAATGATGTCACAATGTAGAATGTTTTAACATTGTAGTAGGAGTATTTTAATGATGTCACAATGTAGAATCGTAAACGTTTGACCCCCTGTTCTATTGATTTCAACGTGATATAGATATTAGCCTCAGGATGAATCCAGGCCTCATCAGGGGAAGTAATGAGTACTATTTATTTGATTAACAAAAAAGTGATTAACAAGAAAAACAGTTGTTACACTTGGCGCCCCATTTGAATGAGAATGCAGCACTTCAAAATGTAGCTAGCTGTTTTCTGCAGGTTGTCCTCTAACCAGTGATGTACACATTATTCCCAGATTCTGTGGGGTGTTTGAGCTGTTCGTTTTAACAGGATGTGCAACCTCATCTCCCTCCTTTCGTGCAATTTATTTCCAACTGATATTGATATGAGTGATGACGAATAAGTGTTGCATTTCTCTTCATTTTGGGGACCTCTAAATTTAAATGCATCACTCCAACATGTAGCTGACTGTCTTCTGCAGGTTGTCCTTTAACCAGGGAGGTAAAATATATCTCCCACTTCCGTGTGTTTTTTTAGTTGTGTTAGATTCAACAGCACATACAACCTGATTTCCCCCCTAATAGATGTATTGCCAGTTGTCAAAACAACAGCGTAATTAATATACTTACTTACTTACTGACTTTATTATGGGGAGATTTACACATTTAAAGTGGTGTTTAAATACAAAACAAGATTGACAATACAACTTTCATAACAGTTACACACCTATAAAAATAATAATAGTAAGAAATAAGAAATAAAACTTTTTTTTTTATAGAAGAAAAGACTAGCCTGCTGGCCTTACAGGGTCAATGGGAACATTCACCCGAGCTATTTAGGAGGGATATCACACCTGGCATAAATTATTGTCTCGTTCTGTTTTTCCTGCTGAGGCCCTATACCTGCGCCCAGAGGGGAGTAATTCAAAGTCTTGGGGGTAGGCTTGGATCTAAAATGATGATATGATATGATTACTACTGTGGAACATGTTTGTGTAGATAGTACATTGTATGTTTAACTTTTCAATATCACAAACTGTTTCTACATATTGGTTATTGATTTGACCAGGTTATAACTTCTGATTTGGGCTCCTCCAAAATAGCAACAAACAAAAAAGTTAGATTTTTAAATTAATTATTAATTAATTATTATTTTTTTAAATTAGGACTATGCCCGATGTCTAATTATTATTATTTATTTTTTTAAGTGAAAGTTTAAAATACTAGTGCATTATTGTCAATACATATTAAAAGGGGTGTGTGTTCGGTTTGATATTTCAACATATTTACATTTCATGTAACATTTAGTCATCAGAATTATTTGACAATTTTTCGGCACAATTATATTGCTTACTAACAATGTTGTAAAACAAGCTTATATTTTGGGTTGGATATTACATCCTATTCTTACTATTTTAATCAATGGATTTTCCTTAGAATGATCATTAGTCTTTAATTTTGTTTTGTTATTCTTTAGTTTTTTTTATCCTCGTATGTTGTGTAGTAAATATTAATTTTATATATATATTTTTTTTTGCGACGCAAAATTTCTGAAATGTGTTTATATAAATAAAGCTTGATTTGATTTGAACTTATTGCAAAAACAAATGAACCCAATGACTGACCAATCAAAACAAATGAACCCAATGACTGACCAATCAAAACAAATGAACCCAATGACTGACCAATCAACACTCTTGCAAAACCAACAAAAAAATATGTGCTTGAGGCGTCACTGGTTCGAATCTAGGCTGTATCACAACAGGCCGTGATAGTGAGTCCCATAGGGCGGCGCACAATGGGCCCAGCGTCGTCCAGGTTTGGCTGTTGTTGGCAGTCTTTGTAAATAATAATTTGTTCATAACTGACTTGCCTAGTTCAATAAAGGTTCAATTGAAAAAAAAAAATGTTTTTTTAAATGAAAAATAGTATCAATTCAGTATATCTTACACTATGTCAAAATAGTGCAAACTGTAAATTGTATCACTTTTCAACCAATCCAGTACATTTTTGTTGAAAATTTAGAAATTGTAGTGTAATATACACTGCTCCAAAAAATAAAGGGAACACTTAAACAACACAATGTAACTCCAAGTCAATCCCACTTCTGTGAAATCAAACTGTCCACTTAGGAAGCAACACTGATTGACAATACATTTCACATGCTGTTGTGCAAATGGAATAGACAACAGTTGGAAATTATAGGCAATTAGCAAGACACCCCCAATAAAGGAGTGGTTCTGCAGGTGGTGACCACAGACCACTTCTCGGTTCCTATGCTTCCTGGCTGATGTTTTGGTCACTTTTGAATGCTGGCGGTGCTTTCACTCTAGTGGTAGCATGAGACGGAGTCTACAACCCACACAAGTGGCTCAAGTAGTGCAGCTCATCCAGGATGGCACATCAATGCGAGCTGTGGCAAGAAGGTTTGCTGTGTCTGTCAGCGTAGTGTCCATAGCATGGAGGCGCTACCAGGAGACAGGCCAGTACATCAGAAAACGTGGAGGAGGCCGTAGGAGGGCAACAACCCAGCAGCAGGACCGCTACCTCCGCCTTTGTGCAAGGAGGAGCAAGAGGAGCACTGCCAGAGCCCTGCAAAATGACCTCCAGCAGGCCACAAATGTGCATGTGTCTACACAAACGGTCAGAAACAGACTCTATGAGGGTGGCATGAGGGCCCGAAGTCCACAGGTGGGGGTTGTGCTTACAGCCCAACACCGTGCAGGACGTTTGGCATTTGCCAGAGAACACCAAGATTGGCAAATTCGCCATTGGCGCCCTCTGCTGGGTTCCTCCTAATGCAAGACAATGCTAGACCTCATGTGGTTGGAGTGTGTCAGCAGTTCCTGCAAGAGGAAGGCATTGATGCTATGGACTGGCCCGCCCGTTCCCCAGACCTGAATCTAATTGAGCACATCTGGGACATCATGTCTCGCTCCATCCACCAACGCCACAGACTGTCCAGGAGTTGGTGGATGCTTTAGTCCTGGTCTGGGAGAAGATCCCTCACGAGTCCATCCGCCACCTCATCAGGAGCATGCCCAGGAGTTGTAGGGAGGTCATACAGGCACGTGGAGGCCACACACACTACTGAGCCTCATTTTGACTTGTTTTAAGGACATTACATCAAAGTTGGATCAGCCTGTAGTGTGGTTTTCCACTTTAATTTTGAGTGTGACTCCAAATCCAGACCTCAATGAGTTGATAAATTTGATTTCCATTGATAATTTTTGTGTGATTTTGTTGTCAGCACATTCAACTATGTAAAGAAAAAAGTATTTAATAAGAATATTTCATTAATTCAGATCTAGGATGTGTTATTTTAGTGTTCCCTTTATTTTTTTGAGCAGTGTACAAATCCCCATCGACTGGCTGAGTCACCATTTAGTTTGGAAATGATCCAACCATTATGTAGGTTGGTAGAAATGATCCAACCATTATGTAGGTTGGTAGAAATGATCCAACCATTATGTAGGTTGGTGGAAATGATCCAACCATTATGTAGGTTGGTAGAAATGATCCAACCATTATGTAGGTTGGTGGAAATGATCCAACCATTATGTAGGTTGGTAGAAATGATCCAACCATTATGTAGGTTGGAGGAAATGATCCAACCATTATGTAGGTTGGTGGAAATGATCCAACCATTATGTAGGTTGGTGGAAATGATCCAACCATTATGTAGGTTGGTGGAAATGATCCAACCATTATGTAGGTTGGTGGAAATGATCCAACCATTATGTAGGTTGGTAGAAATGATCCAACCATTATGTAGGTTGGTGGAAATGATCCAACCATTATGTAGGTTGGTGGAAATGATCCAACCATTATGTAGGTTGATGGAAATTATCCAACCATTGTGTAGGTTGATGGAAATCCCCATCGACTGAGGATGAGGGGTCTCCATTTTGCAGTGTAATAATGATGTTGAATAATAATAAACTACAATCATCAATCTGACTCCATTACCATGTGAATGCTATAGGGCCCGTAATAGAATCCAGTGGGTATAGCCAAGGTTGTGAGTCTATCGTCACCACTCAGAATACTATAAGATGCAAGTGTCTAGGTTTAGGGCCCGTAATAGAATCCAGTGGGTATAGCCAAGGTTGTGAGTCTATCGTCACCACTCAGAATACTATAAGATGCAAGTGTCCAGGTTTACCATTATGCAACTATTATTAAGGCTGAGGAACAAGGAGCTAATATTGATGTCTTAGCATTAAATGATTGAGTTAACCTTAGCTCAGAGATGCACCGTTAGAGAATACGTTCTAATATGTGCTACTTTTTGGACAGTGCCTTCTGAAAGTATTCAGACCCCTTGACTTTTTCCACTTTTTGTTATGTTACAGACTTTCTCTAAAATGTATTAAAACATTTTTTAAAAATCCTCATCAATCTACACACAATACCCCATAATGACAAAGCAAAAACAGATTTGTAGATCGTTTTGCAAATTTATATTTAAAAAATGTTTTATACTTTATCACATTTTTATATAGTACCAGTCAAAAGTTTGGACACGCCTACTCATTCCAGGGTTTTTCTTTATTTATACTATTTTCTACATTGTAGAATAATAATAATAATAGTGAAGACATCAAAACTATGAAATAACACATGGAATCATGTAGTAACGAAAAAGTGTTAAACAAATCTAAATATGACTCAAAATGTAATTCAATGAATGAGAGCTAGCTATTGAAACACTAATTGATATTTACAGTAGCTAGCTAGGCTATATATCAAGATAATTCTTATTGCAACTTTAATATTTCAAGTGCACTGTAAAACATATATTTATCTCATTTCAGTCTTTGGGAGCTAGATATATCTGTTTCTCTTCATCAGACAGCAGATCACGTTTTCACAAGAGGCTGTAGTTACATCGTAGATAAAAGCGGGCCATTGGCTGCCTACATCACCAGGGGTCTGTACGGGACCTCTGATTGGTTCCAAGTTTAGGAGTTCGGTAAGGTTGCCTGAGCAGACAGACAGACAGACCGTGTTAAAATATTATTTTTTATGAGAAGATGTGCAAGAATTGCAGGTGCCAACAAATGTTATAGTCATCATAACAATATTTGACTGTGCTATACAAAAAATCAGGATCCTCTCTCGACTGGGACCGATTAACTTCACTCTTTTTAGCTTCGGCCCACCACCTAATAATAAAAACTACAGAACAATGAGCCAGATGTTTCACCTGACGTATAAATGTGAGGCATCCGGTTGACGGTTTTCACTCCCAACAAATGTGGTGATGAGAGGAAGCCCAGTGGTAGAAGATAGAGCAAGATGGATTCTGGCCGACATTCTGCTGATTTTCCCATCGATGAAACGTTTGATCTCAATACAGTTTTCTGTTTCCATAACTAGAACCTGTAACTAACAGAGTGGACTACGTTTTGAAGACATGACGTTTTGCCAAAGTTTCAAAGTAATTGCATTGTTTAGAAGGAGTGCAAGGGAGTATTGAGTTATTTCACACCGGTAAACTTCACAGAGTAGGCGTTCCCTAAAGGAAATATGCAAATAAATACTAGAATGCGCCAATAGGATCTCTCTTGCTCGTCCTTGTCTCTGCCCACTAGGATTAATTTGCTCCCATTGGAAACGACAGGCTCTGGTCTATCTGGGTTAGTTACACAAATCTTTGGACACACAGTCGGTGAAGAGCATGATGTGTTGCTGACGTTAGCCACCGAGCTAGTATAAGACCTACATATTATATTATTATATATATTATAGGTAACCAGATCGTGACTACAACTAAGTTACTAAGTCTTTAACCACAATGTGTTGTTACATTGGTGAGTAAAAACTCATGCTTCCTACCGTTTAACATGTCTGAAAATATAATAGATACATTTTTCTCAACTGCGTTACCCACTCCAGTCAGCAGATGGCGGTTTGAGACTTTAAGGCGATGCTGTTGGTGTGACGTATAATGTAGTGGACGGAACGCTTCTTTCAGCAGCAGCAACAGTTAGTCAGACACCTCCGTAGCTTGCTAGACAAAATAGACGAACCAATAAAGATCTTTAGACGCTTTAGTGTATGTTAGCCACTGTGTTTTAAACCCACTTCTGTCGTCTACTAAGTTATCCGATTTAATTTCATATTTACGGTGTTGTTATTGGTCATCTAGTTAAGTTTTATTAAGTTAAGTTAGCATTAGCCTAGCTAGCTAACATCTCCGACCATGAGTTCACTGAGCTACTCTCCTCCCGTTAAAGAAGAGGAGGTCTCCTGGACGGAGAAAGAAGCTCTGGTGAAAGAGGAGGCTGTTACACTAGAAAAACAAGTAGATGGTGAGGCTGTTTCAGTGAAAGAAGAGGAAGACTCGTTCAGAGTGAAAAAGGAGGATGAAGAGGGGGATGTTACAATAGAAAAACAAGTAGAGGATGAGGCTGTTACAGTGAAAGAAGAAGAGAAAGACGTTTCAGTGAAAGAAGAGGAAGACGCGTTCAGAGTGAAAGAGGAGGAGGATGTTACAGTAAAAGAAGAGGAGGAGGAAGAGAAAGAGGATGCAGTTTATGGAGTGAAAGAGGAGGAGGAGGAGATGACTGTTACATCGAAAAAGGAGGAGGAAGAAGAGGAGGAAACTGGATATCTGGGCCCGGTTTCCCAAAGCCATCTTAATTTATCCAGTGGTTCTAACAATGAAGTTAGCCGTGAAATGGTTTTGAGAAACCGGGCCGTGATTAACACTAGTAAGTATTGTCTTAAATACAGAGGCACAAACTGCAGTTGTTGAAATGATGTGTGGTGTTAAACGGGAAATCTGTAGTTTCTACATCCATATTTGGACTTTTAAATTATTTATTTATAGCCATTGATTCATGAAGAATATAACACATGCCTCATGAGCTTAGTTCAACTGTTGTACACCATCAGATCCCCAAATAAGCTTTTTTTTCTCCAATGTTTAGAAACAATGTAAACCAACACTGTATAACCTCAACATGGTTAAAACTATAATGTTGATATCATGGATGGTCAGTCCTTGCATCCATAGGTCTGTCTATGAATTTGAGAGTAGTTACATTTCTCCAGTCCCATCCATCATCTTATTACCTAAACAATGGCGGAATGACAACTTTGTTATTGTTTCAACTGCAGATTGATGGATGTGGCTTTTTTAGAGGGACAGGTTTTAAATAGAAAAAAATGTCAGCCCAGAGACTTGGTTTGGTAAACAGCTGAGGGATGGGGGGCTGGAGAAGTGTAACCACTCTCACATTCATAGAGAACGATATTGTAGAAACCATAACCCAACACCTAGCGACCTCGTCAAGAAGTTCAGACATCTTGGCTTAACAGTTAAAAGGTGTTGACTTGACAGTCGCTGGACCCAGGTTTGAGTTCAGCTCAGGGCCTCACCCTGAATTCACTACACAATGAATACAAGGACTGGCTATCCATGATGTCATAATGATAGTTTAACCAGGTTTCTAGGCTGTATAGTATATTCTAGAATTCATCCATGATGTCCTAATGATAGTTTAACCAGGTTTCTAGGCTATATAGTATATTCTAGAATTCATACATGATGTCATAATGAGGCTATACAGTGTTAGTTTACAAACAGTGGAGTTATACGAGCTTATGTTTTGGTTTCTGATGGGGGTAATACAGTTGAAACATTTGAGGCATTTCTAAGTTCTATTCTCTTCAAGAATCAACGGTTATATAGTAAATGGGTCTTTCTATAACTGACCCCATTCAGTCGACTATACACATTTTCTTACGTTACAGCCGTATTCTAAAATGGATTAAATCTATTTTTCCCCCGTATCAATCTCCATAAAATACCCTAAACAATATCTGATACATCACATTAACAGTATTCAGACCCTTTACTCAATACTTTGTTTTGAAGCACATTTGGCAGCGATTACAGCCTTGCGTTTTCTAGCGCCGAGTCTCTACTTTTATCCAATGTTAAAAACACCATTCCTAATGTCTCTACATAAGACAGGATCGAGCCGGTCGGTCAGGTGTGTGATCCGTTACAGAAAGCTGGGTGTTTGTCGCAAGCCACTACTTCACAGGAGAGGCATTTGAACATAAAAAAAACTATATATTTCTTTCAAAATGTCTATTTTTTTGGCAGAAATTCCTCCTTGAACATGTGAAGTTTCATGTGCTTTAATAACAAACTCTTATGTGATCTGGAAATATAAATAAAATGTGATTTCACAAAGCTGTTTAGACATGGAGAAAATACAGAATGTAGCATAGCCATGATGGGTGGAGATGATGAGGGGGCTGGGACATACACGAGAAAGAGAGTCCATTCTGTGATTGGTGGAGATGATGTGGAGGCTGGGACATTCACAAGAAAGAGAGTCCATTCTGTGACTCAAGGCTTCTCTGTCAAATGGCACATCCTGCTCTCTGTTACCGTGGAGATGTCAAAGTTCCATATACTATACTTCGATATACTAATATTGTCATCATGAACTACATGCAAAGTGTTGTTACATCTTTCAATACCAGTGTTGTCCTGAGTACAGTACTGGTATCAAAAATACTGTTAATGGTTTGGGGGATCTTGGTGATATAAATACTGTTAATGGTTTGCCTAATGGGGGAACCTGGTGAGATAAATACTGTTAATGGTTTGCCTAATGGGGGAACCTGGTGAGATAAATACTGTTAATGGTTTGGGGGAACCTGGTGATATAAATACTGTTCATGGTTTGCTTAATGGGGGAACCTGGTGAGATAAATACTGTTCATGGTTTGCCTAATGGGGGAACCTGGTGATATAAATACTGTTAATAGTTTGCCTATTGGGGGAACCTGGTGATATAATGTTCAGAGAATCCATTTAGACAATTTGGTGAAAGTATTCCCTTTCTAAATAATAAAATACTAAATGTAATCTGACACGCTTCGGTTTTAAGCAACTGTAATAATGTATTTATAGCCTAGAATCATCCACTATACTACTGTGGAAACAATAATACAAAATAAGTCTATTGTTGCTCACTTGACTGTCTTTTTAAGATAATGGCCAAATAAGTTTGTAAAAGCATTTAAACATTCATTAAGGATGTAAATTGTTGTACAACATCATGGGGAGCACCTTTTAGCTCAAATAAACAGTGGATTTCTGCTGTTGTGGGCCTTTAAACCATCTGTCTGATTTTGTTGTTCACACAGGAGAGAGACATGACAATCGTGGATCCTCTGGGGAGCCTCAACAACATCATGAAGCTGACGAGGCAGAGAAGAGTCTCTCCACATCAGAACACCTCAAGAAACCCCAGCAGAGACCCACAGGGAAGAAATCTCACCGCTGCTCTGTCTGTGGGAAGAGTTACTCAAGATCAGATTCACTGAAGGCACACCAGAGAATTCACACAGGGAAGAAGTCTCACCACTGCTCTGACTGTGGGAAGAGTTACTCAAGATCAGATTCACTAAAAGTACACCAGAAAAAACACATTGGAGAGAAACCTCACTGCTGCTCTAATTGTGGGAAGAGTTGCACCTCTTTAGCAACCCTAAAAATACACCAGAGAATCCATAGAAGAGAAAAAGCTTATAGTTGCTCTGATTGTGGGAAGTGTTTTGTTTTGTCAGGACATTTAAAATCACACCAGAGAACACACACAGGACAGAAACCTTATAGCTGTCATCTATGTGGGAGGAGTTTTAGGCACTTAAGCAGCCTGATAGTACACCAGAGAATACACACAGGAGAGAAACCTTACCAATGCTCTGACTGTGGGAAGAGTTTTGTTTCCTCAGGACTTTTAAAATCACACCAGAGAACACACACAGGAGAGAAACCTCATAGCTGTGATCAATGTGACAAGAGATACTCTGATAAAAGATCACTGATTAAACATCAGACAATGCATACATGAAGGAGTTGTTCAATGTGAGAAGAGTTTTACTGAATCTAGAGAGCTGACTTTGCACCAGAGAAAACACACGGGAAATACACTTTAACACTAGCTCTGACTGTGGGAAGAGTTTTGTTTAATCAGGACTTTTTAAAACTACACCAGAGAACACACACAGGAGAGAAACACCATAGCTGTGCTCAATGTGACAAGAGATACGTTATATCAATGGAAAAAAAATGTCACAATGCAATAGGAGTAAGATAATGATGTCATAGTGAAGAACCCCCTAAATGTTTGTCCTGTTCTATTGATTTCAGCTATGGATTGAAATGAAAGAGTTTACCAAAAAGTGTTGCGTTATGAAAAGAAAACTACGTTGTAGTTGAAAATATTTCGTTTTTTTTCAATGACTCGAAAACATCGTAATTTCAACGTACTTGCAGCCTATACACATGGACGAAGTATAATAAATTAGTTTATAATCAATTTTATTAACAATCTGACATCACTCCAGTATTTCTTGACAACATTCAAGCGCTAATTGTCTTTATTCCACTACTGAAGAAGCATGACTCAAATCACCTCATATTTCAAACATTCAGCCTGACAAAATATACATGTTTTATTATTCCTTGCCTCACCATTAAGTGAAGTATTGCCACTACATATTAACAAAGGGGTGTACATTCGGTTTTGATATTTCGTAATATTTGTAACACTTAGTCGCGTAAATAATTATGATTAATAACTGAGTTTTTATTGGTACAATTATATTGTTTACTAACATTGTAGTAAAACTAGCTTATATTTCTGGTTGGATGTTACATCCTATTCCTACTATTTTAATCAATGTCTTTTCCTTAGAATGATCATTAGTCTTTTCAGTTTTTATTGTTATTCTTTTTCCTATTTGTTGTGTTGGAAATATTTATATTTTTATTGTCATCGTTTTTCCCTCTGAAGCCCATTGTGTTGTATTCCATGTCTGAAATGTGCTGTATAAATAAAGCTTGATTTGATTTGAATATATTACCAAACAAATTAACCCAATTTCCAACTTTAACCAATCCAGTGCATTTTTTGTTGAATATGAAAAATGTTGAAATCAACAATACGTCAAAGGATTCAACTACTGGATCAAACAGATCAATCCCACTTTTCCAGCCTGCTGAAGGCGTGGTGGAGTGGTAAACACCACCCCCGGCTCTACCAGGGGCTTGAGGTGGTCTCCCACAGCTCTGCTTATGTCATGTTCTGTGGCCTTGCCATTCCATTTCTTGACTGCCCCTGCAACACAGAAAGAAACACATATGGAGCATCTATGGCCTCAGTTACGCCTGGCACCTAAATGTGACTTCTGTCATCTGATCATTCCAAGCTGCATTAGCTCTGGATGCACAAAAATCACGATGTGCTGCATTAGGTTTAGATCTGCCAGGATGGGCATTGTGTTCGGAATTGCCAGAGTATCTGTGACCAACAGATCTGTATTCCCAAGGGGACATACATATTTACCATCTAAACCATGTGTGACCTCTCACACCTCTGGCTGTAGAAGTGTCCTTCCTAACCAGTCCCTCAAAAGCTCTCAGACTGAGCTCCACCCTCACTGGGTCTTCAGAGAAGAGGAAGGCTGAGGATGGAAGGATGAATGGATCAATCAGTCAACAAGTCAGTAATATAAAGAGGGTGTTGATCATCGGAAATGTCCATCTCCCACCCATGGAGAGACCTTTATACTGTATCCAGGGTTGGATAGGTTACTTTCTAAATGTAATCTGTTAGTTACTAGTTACCTGTCTAAAAGTCTCATCAGTAATCTGTTAGTTACTAGTTACCTGTCTAAAAGTGTCATCAGTAACATAACTGTTGGATTCCCCAAACTCACTAATGTAATCGGATTACTTTTAGATTACTTTCTCCTCAAGAGGTTCAACTTAGTACCACAGTCATAAAATCTATAACCTTAACCACACTGCTAACCCTAATGGCTAACTGCTAACCCTAATGGCTAACTGCTAACCCTAATGGCTAACTGCTAACCCTAATGCCTACCTTGTCCCGGACTTTACCTTAAATAACCCTAACCTTTACCACACTGCTAACCCTAATGGCTAACTAACCCTTACCTTAAATAACCTTAACCATAACCACACTGCTAACCTTAATGGCTAACTGCTAACCCTAATGGCTAACTGCTAACCTTAATGCCTACCTTGTCCCAGACCTTACCTTATATTCATCATTGTGCTTTTGTAATTACAGGTGTTGCTATAATGTACAGATATTATAAAATTCCTTTCAGGATCAGTCAACAAGTCAGTTGATCAGTTTAAATGTCCATCTCCCATTAATGGAGAAGACCTGCAGTGCATTCGGAAAGTATTCAGACCCCTTGACTTTTTCCATATTTTGTTACATTACAGCCTTATTCTAAATTTGATTTAATAAAACATTTTCCTCATCAATCTACACACAATACCCCATCGTGACAAAGTGAAAACATGTTCTAGAAATGTTTGCAAATGTATTAAAAATAAAAAACAGAAAAAACTTATTTACTTAAGTATTCAGACCCTTTTCTAAGAGACCTGAAATTGAGCTCAGGTGCATCTTGTTTCTATTGATCATCCTTGAGATGTTTCTACAACTTAATTGGAGTCCACCTGAGGTAAAGTCAATTGATTGGAAATTATTTAGAAAGGCACACACCTGTGCCACAGTTGAGAGTGCATGTCAGAGCAAAAAACCAAGCCATGGTAGGAGGAATCGTCCGTAGAGCTCTGAGACAGGATTGTGTCGAGGCACAGATCTGAAGAGGGTACCAACATACTCCCAGTGGATCAGAAGTTTACATACACTCAATTAGTATTTGGTAGCATTGCCTTTAAATTGTTTAACTTGGGTCAAATGTTTTGGGTAGCCTTCACAAGCTTCCCACAATAAGTTGGGTGAATTTTGGCCTATTCCTCCTGACAGAGCTGGTGTAACTGAGTCAGGTTTGTAGGCCTCCATGCTCGCACATGCTTTTTCGGTTCTGCCGACAACATTTCTATAGGATTGAGGTAAGGGCTTTGTGATGGCCACTCCAACACCTTGACTTTGTTGTCCTTAAGCCATTTTACCACAACTTTGGAAGTATGCTTGGGGTCACTGTCCATTTGGAAGACCCTTTTGCGATCAAGCTTTAACTTCCTGACTGATGTCTTGAGATGTTGCTTCAATATATCCACATAATTTTCCTTCCTCGCGATGCCATCTATTTTGTGAAGTGCACCAGTCCTCCTGCAGCAAAGCACCCCCACAACATGATGCTGCCACCCCCGTGCTTCACGGTTGGGATGGTGTTCTTCGGCTTGCAAGCCTCACCCTTTTTCCTCCAAACATAACGATGGTCATTATGGCCAAACAGTTCTATTTTTGTTTCATCAGACCAGGGGACATTTCTCCAAAAAGTACAATCTGTGTCCCCATGTGCAGTTGCAAACCATAGTCTGGCTTTTTTTATGGTGGTTTTGGAGCCGTGGCTTCTTCCTTGTCGAGCGGCCTTTCAGGTTATGTTGATATAGGACTTGTTTTACTGTGGATATAGATTCTGTTATACCTGTTTCCTCCAGCATCTTCACTAGGTCTTTTGATGTTGTTCTGGGAATGATTTGCACTTTTCGCACCAAAGTACGTTCATCTCTGGGAGACAGAACGCGTCTCCTTCCTGAGCGGTATGACAGCTGCATGATCCCATGGTGTTTATACTTGCGGACTATTGTTTGTACAGATGAACGTGGTACCTTCAGGCGTTTGGAAATTGTTCCCAAGGATGAACCAGACTTGTGAAGGTCTACAATCTTTTTTCTGAGGTCTTGGCTGATTTCTTTTGATTTTCCCATGATGTCAAGCAAAGAAGCACTGAATTTGAAGGTAGGCCTCGAAATACATCCACAGGTACACCTCCAATTGACTCAAATTATGTCAATTAGCCTATCAGATGCTTCTAAAATATGACATAATTTTCTGGAATTTTCCAAGCTGTTTAAATGCACAGTCAACATAGTGTATGTAAACTTCTGACCCACTGTAATTGTGATACAGGGAATTACAAGTGAAATGAACTGTCTGTAAAGAATTGTTGGAAAAATTACGTGTCATGCACAAAGTAGATGTCCTAACTGATTTGACAAAAACTATAGTTTGTTAGCAAGAAATTTGTGGAGTGGTTGAAAAATTAGTTTTAATGACTCCAACCTAAGTGCATGTAAACTTCTGACTTCAACTGCAAATTATTTTGTATTATTTACTTATAAATGCCTCAAATGTTTAAACTGCATTACCCCATCACAAAAAACATTCTGCTAAGGCACTTGTCTTAATGACTCCTAAGTGTAACAGACGTGAAACGGCTAGCTTGTTAGCGGTGGTGCGCGCTAAATAGCGTTTCGATCGCTGACGTAACAATGCTTCGTGGGAGACTGTTGTTGATGTGTGCAGAGGTTCCCTGGTTCGGCGCCCGGGTATGGGCGAGGGGACGGTCTAAAGTTATACTGTTACACTGGTATCGAGCATGGTGGCAACACAGTAAAGAGGTTGACATGTGACCAGGCACCAATTACGTATAAATGTTTCAACTGTATTACCAACATCACAAAAAAACATTCTGCACTTGTCTCTCTACATCGGTCAGCTACATTGGTGAGCATAGTTAGTAGAATAATGAATGGTTTGGTAAGATTTTGGCGCGTCAACTTTTAGAAGGTTAGTAAGGAAAGTTAATTATGTAAACCACCTAACAATCACTGAACATTTAGTATTTGACTCACAAGAAGAAGCCTGAAGTAGGATAACTAGAAACAAACTCGGTTTACCGTTATATCTGTGGATTAAGTGTCAGAGTAGAGGACATTGTTATTTTACCTGAAATTCACAACTCCATGTTTATATCCCAGGACAATTGAGCTAGCAACAGCAAGCTGTCTAAATTGCAACGAATGTTTGTTTTTCGAACAGTCCCACAATTAATATAGTTGGTTCATTTTTGATATTTCAAACTGCTGATCTAGTCTGGTTGGACAAAATGAACATGCTCGTGACAAACGCGTCAGGTTTGTCAGCATGTAAAAAGTTAGCATACAAACTCGGTAGCACAGAGTAAATCAATGTTACTGTTTATATATAGTATATCAATATGACGTTGAGAAATAGTGCCTTGTAGGTAGTTTAGAAGATATCGGAAGTTAATAAATATGTAGTGTAATGAAATAACAGGACGCAGGTCTCGAACCCTCGACCTTCTAGCCCGGGCGCGCTATCGACTGTGCCGCAAACGCATGCTCAAGCGGCAGAGTCGATATCCACGCTTATAAATCCAGGGTCGTTACAGTAATAACGAGAAAACATAACAGTTTACACATATAGGCAACTAGATTGTGACTGCTTCTACGTTACTAAGTCTTTAACCACACTGTGTTGTTACATTGGTGGGTAAAAACTCATGCTTCCTACCGATTAACTTTTTGTCTGAATATAAACTCGACATTTTACTCATCTGCGTTACCCACTCCAGTCAGCAGATGGCGGTCTGAGACTTTAAGGCGATGCTGTTGGTGTGACGTATAATCTAGTGGACGGAACGCTTCTTTCAACAGCAGCAACAGCTCGTCAGCCACCTCGGTAGCTTGATAGACAAAATAGACGAACCAATAAAGCTCTTTAGACGCTTTAGTGTATATTAGCCACTGTGTTTTAAACCCACTTCTGTCGTGTAGTTAGTTATCCGATTTAATTTCATATTTACGATGTTATTGGTCTGCTCATGGCAATTTAGATTGCTGCTCATTCATTAGCCTAGCTAGCTAACATCCACGACCATGAGTTCACTAAGCTACTCTCCTCCTGCAAAAGGAGAGGAGGTCTGCTGGACGGAGAAAGAGGGTCTCGTGAAAGAGGAGGAGGAAGAAGTAGAGGGTGAGGCTGTTACCGTGAAAGAAGAAGAGAAATACGTTTCAGTTAAAGAAGAGGAAGACACGTTCAGAGTGAAAGAAGAGGAGGAAGAGAAAGAGGAGGATGCAGTTTTTGGAGTGAAAGAGGAGGAGGGGGAGATGACTGTCACATCCAAAAAGGCGGAGGAAGAAGAGGAGGAAACGGGATATCTGGGCCCAGTTTCCCAAACGCATCTTAAGGCGTCCGATGGTAACGATGAACTTAGTCATAAAATGGTTTTGGGAAACCGGGCCCTAATTAACACTAGTAAGTACTGTCTTAAATACAGAGGCACAAACTCTGCAGTTGTTGAACTGATGTGTGGCTATAAATGAGTAAATCTACAACTGCCTCATCCATATGTGGACGTTTAAATGATTCAGACCCATTGGCTTTTACCTCATTATGTTATGCCTTTTTTAAAACGGTTTAAATATATATATATTTTCAAACATCAATCTACACACAACAGATTTTTAGACAGTTTTGCAAAAAACAACAACTAAAATCAGATTTAATAAGTATTCAGACCCTTTCCTCAGTACTTTTATGGCAGCAATTACAGCCTTGAGGCTTCTTGGGTATGACACTACAAGCTTGGCACACTTTGGGGACTGTCTCCCATTGTTCTCTGCATAGAAAAAAGTATTCAGTCTTGTCCCAGAGCCACTCCTGCGTTGTCTTGGCTGTGTGCTTAGAGTCTTTGTCCTGTTGGAAGGTGAACCTTCACCCCAGTCTGAGGTTCTGAGCGCTCTGGAGAAGATTTTCATCAAGGATCTCTCTGTACTCTGTACTTGCTCTGTTCATCTTACCCTCAATGCTGACTAGTTCCCTCAAGCCTGACTAGTCCTCCAGTTCCTGCCGCCATAGGGATGGTGCCAGGTTGGTGCCAGACGTGATGCTTGTCATTCAGGCCAAAGAGTTTAATCTAGGTTTCAACAGACCAGAGAATCTTGTTTCTCATGGTCTGAGAGTCAGGAAACAGGATGCACCTGATCTCAATTTAGGGTCTAAATACTTATGTAAATAAGGTATTCATGTTTTTTATTTTAATAAATGTGCAAAAAAAAAGTTTTTCATGTTATCATTAGAGTGTATTGTGTGTAGATTAATGAGGAAAACATTTCATTTAATCAATTTTAGAATAAGGATGTAACGTAGCAAAATGTGGAAAAAGTGGGTCTGAATACTTTCCAAATGCACTGTATATATTTATAGAAACAATGTGAACCAACACTGTATTTGTAAATTATTTATGTATAGCCAAGAATATAACACATGCCTCATGAGCTTAGTTCAACTGTTGTACCCCATCAGAACCCAAATAAGCTTTTTTTACTCCAATGTTTAGAAACAATGTAAATAAACACTGTATCGCCTCAACATGGTTACAACTATAATGTTGATATCATGGATGGTCAGTCCTTGCATCCATAGGTCTGTCTATGAATTTGAGAGTAGTTACATTTCTCCAGCCCCATCCATCATCTTATTACCAAAACAGTGGTGGAATTACAGATTTGTTATTGTTACAACTGCAGATTGGTTGATTGTGGCTTTTTTTAAAGGGAAAACCTTGGATTTAAACAGCAACAAAATGTCAGCCATGAGACATGGTTTGGTAAACAGCTGAGGGATGGGGGCTGGAGAAATGTACAGTGAGGGAAAAATGCATTTGATCCCCTGCTGATTTAGTACATTTGCCCACTGACAAAGAAATGATCAGACTATAATTTTAATGGTAGGTTTATTTGAACAGTGAGAGACAGAATAACAACAAAAAAATCCAGAAAACGCATGTCAAAAATGTTATAAATTGATTTTAATGAGGGAAATAAGTATTTGACTCCCTCACAATCAGAAAGATTTCTGGCTCCCAGGTGTCTTTTATACAGGTAACGAGCTGAGATTAGGAGCACACTCTTAAAGGGAGTGCTCCTAATCTCAGTTTGTTACCTGTATAAAAGACACCTGTCCACAGAAGCAATCAATCAGATTCCAAACTCTCCACCATGGCCAAGACCAAAGAGCTCTCCAAGGATGTCAGGGACAAGATTGTGGACCTACACAAGGCTGGAATGGGCTACAAGACCATCGCTAAGCAGCTTGGTGAGAAGGTGACAACAGTTGGTGCGATTATTCGCAAATGGAAGAAACACAAAAGAACTGTCAAGCTCCCTCGGCCTGGGGCTCCATGCAAGATCTCACCTCGTGGAGTTGCAATGATCATGAGAAAGGTGAGGAATCAGCCCAGAACTACACGGGAGGATCTTGTCAATGGTCTCAAGGCAGCTGGGACCATAGTCACCAAGAAAACAATTGGTAACACACTGAAATCCTGCAGCGCACGCAAAGGTCCCCCTGCTCAAGAAAGCACATATACATGCCCGTCTGAAGTTTGCCAATGAACATCTGAATGATTCAGAGGACAACTGGGTGAAAGTACAACTTGCCGTGTTTGGAGGAGGAGGAATGCTGCCTATGACCCCAAGAACACCATCCCCACCGTCAAACATGGAGGTGGAAACATTATGCTTTGTGGGTGTTTTCTGCTAAGGGGGCAGGACATCTTCACCGCATCAAAGGGACGATGGACGGGGCCATGTACCGTCAAATCTTGGGTGACAACCTCCTTCCCTCAGCCAGGGCATTGAAAATGGATCTTAGATGGATATTCCAGCATGACAATGACCCAAAACACACGGCCAAGGCAACAAAGGAGTGGCTCAAGAAGAAGCACATTAAGGTCCTGGAGTGGCCTAGCCAGTCTCCAGACCTTAATCCCATAGAAAATCTGTGGAGGGAGCTGAATGTTTGAGTTGCCAAACGTCAGCTTTGAAACCTTAATGCCAGATGTGATTTCTGGTTGCACAAAGACGACAGGAAGTCACCCATCGTCAGTATTATCAAATAGGAAAGTCTTTGTCCCCTCTGTTTGTCTGCTCAACCCAGAGTGAAACCAAAACACCCCATGTAACCCATGGCAACCTGATGACTCAGAGTCACGTCATAAACAAGTAGAATGACCACCGTGGGGGAAAACAACTGATATTAACCATCTGGGACCATTCAACAGTCTAGATTTACCAGGTTATTACTAAATAAACTGTTCACCATCTGGGACCATTCAATAGTCTAGATTTACCAGGTTATTACTAAATAAACTGTTCACCATCTGGGACCATTCAACAGTCTAGATTTACCATTATTACTAAATAAACTGTTCACCATCTGGGACCATTCAACAGTCTAGATTTACCAGGTTATTACTAAATAAACTGTTCATTCAACAGTCTAGATTTACCAGGTTATTACTAAATAAACTGTTCACCATCTGGGACCATTCAACAGTCTAGATTTACCAGGTTATTACTAAATAAACTGTTCACCATCTGGGACCATTCAACAGTCTAGATGTACCAGGTTATTACTTCTAAATAAACTGTTCACCATCTGGGACCATTCAACAGTCTAGATTTACCAGGTTATTACTAAATAAACTGTTCACCATCTGGGACCATTCAACAGTCTAGATTTACCAGGTTATTACTTCTAAATAAACTGTTCACCATCTGGGACCATTCAACAGTCTAGATTTACCAGGTTATTACTAAATAAACTGTTCACCATCTGGGACCATTCAACAGTCTAGATTTACCAGGTTATTACTAAATAAACTGTTCACCATCTGGGACCATTCAACAGTCTAGATTTACCAGGTTATTACTTCTAAATAAACTGTTCACCATCTGGGACCATTCAACAGTCTAGATTTACCAGGTTATTACTAAATAAACTGTTCACCATCTGGGACCATTCAACAGTCTAGATTTACCAGGTTATTACTAAATAAACTGTTCACCATCTGGGACCATTCACCAGTCTAGATTTACCAGGTTATTACTTCTAAATAAACTGTTCACCATCTGGGACCATTCAACAGTCTAGATTTACCAGGTTATTACTAAATAAACTGTTCACCATCTGGGACCATTCAACAGTCTAGATTTACCAGGTTATTACTAAATAAACTGTTCACCATCTGGGACCATTCAACAGTCTAGATTTACCAGGTTATTACTTCTAAATAAACTGTTCACCATCTGGGACCATTGATTTACCAGGTTATTACTAAATAAACTGTTCAGCATCTGGGACCATTCAACAGTCTAGATTTACCAGGTTATTACTTCTAAATAAACTGTTCACCATCTGGGACCATTCAACAGTCTAGATTTACCAGGTTATTACTAAATAAACTGTTCACCATCTGGGACCATTCAACAGTCTAGATTTACCAGGTTATTACTTCTAAATAAACTGTTCACCATCTGGGACCATTGATTTACCAGGTTATTACTAAATAAACTGTTCACCATCTGGGACCATTCAACAGTCTAGATTTACCAGGTTATTACTTCTAAATAAACTGTTCACCATCTGGGACCATTCAACAGTCTAGATTTACCAGGTTATTACTAAATAAACTGTTCACCATCTGGGACCATTCAACAGTCTAGATTTACCAGGTTATTACTAAATGAACTGTTCACCATCTGGGACCATTCAACAGTCTAGATTTACCAGGTTATTACTAAATAAACTGTTTACCATCTGGGACCATTCAACAGTCTAGATTTACCAGGTTATTACTAAATAAACTGTTCACCATCTGGGACCATTCACCAGTCTAGATTTACCAGGTTATTACTTCTAAATAAACTGTTCACCATCTGGGACCATTCAACAGTCTAGATTTACCAGGTTATTACTAAATAAACTGTTCACCATCTGGGACCATTCAACAGTCTAGATTTACCAGGTTATTACTAAATAAACTGTTCACCATCTGGGACCATTCAACAGTCTAGATTTACCAGGTTATTACTTCTAAATAAACTGTTCACCATCTGGGACCATTGATTTACCAGGTTATTACTAAATAAACTGTTCAGCATCTGGGACCATTCAACAGTCTAGATTTACCAGGTTATTACTTCTAAATAAACTGTTCACCATCTGGGACCATTCAACAGTCTAGATTTACCAGGTTATTACTAAATAAACTGTTCACCATCTGGGACCATTCAACAGTCTAGATTTACCAGGTTATTACTTCTAAATAAACTGTTCACCATCTGGGACCATTGATTTACCAGGTTATTACTAAATAAACTGTTCACCATCTGGGACCATTCAACAGTCTAGATTTACCAGGTTATTACTTCTAAATAAACTGTTAACCATCTGGGACCATTCAACAGTCTAGATTTACCAGGTTGTTACTAAATAAACTGTTCACCATCTGGGACCATTCAACAGTCTAGATTTACCAGGTTATTACTAAATAAACTGTTCACCATCTGGGACCATTCAACAGTCTAGATTTACCAGGTTATTACTAAATGAACTGTTCACCATCTGGGACCATTCAACAGTCTAGATTTACCAGGTTATTACTAAATAAACTGTTCACCATCTGGGACCATTCAACAGCCTAGATTTACCAGGTTATTACTAAATAAACTGTTCACCATCTGGGACCATTCAACAGTCTAGATTTACCAGGTTATTACTTTTAAATAAACTGTTCACCATCTGGGACCATTCAACAGTCTAGATTTACCAGGTTATTACTAAATAAACTGTTCACCATCTGGGACCATTCAACAGTCTAGATTTACCAGGTTATTACTAAATGAACTGTTCACCATCTGGGACCATTCAACAGTCTAGATTTACCAGGTTATTACTAAATAAACTGTTCACCATCTGAGACCATTCAACAGTCTAGATTTACCAGGTTATTACTAAATAAACTGTTCACCATCTGGGACCATTCAACAGTCTAGATTTACCAGGTTACTTCTAAATAAACTGTTGACCATCTGGGACCGTTCAACAGTCTAGATTTACCAGGTTATTACTTCTAAATAAACTGTTCACCATCTGGGACCATTCAACAGTCTAGATTTACCAGGTTATTACTAAATAAACTGTTCACCATCTGGGACCATTCAACAGTCTAGATTTACCAGGCTATTACTAAATAAACTGTTCACCATCTGGGACCATTCAACAGTCTAGATTTACCAGGTTATTACTAAATAAACTGCTCACCATCTGGGACCATTCAACAGTCTAGATTTATCAGGATATTACTAAATAAACTGTTCACCATCTGGGACCATTCAACAGTCTAGATTTATCAGGATATTACTAAATAAACTGCTCACCATCTGGGACCATTCAACAGTCTAGATTTACCAGGTTATTACTTCTAAATAAAAACACTTTTGGGGTTCTCATAGGCTTTACCATTTTTGTTTTTATTATTCGCTAAAATAATATTTGGTTATGATAGTTGCAAAATATCTATTTTTGGAAGGAAAGCTAGCCACAGAGAATTTTACTGGTGTTTTTAAGTATATAGCAGTGGAATTGCGATGATGACACAAACATTTATATTAACCATCATATCATATCAAACTAACCGTACAATTATAATCCAAAATCCAAAATGCACTCATATTCAACCTGTAAATGGAGGCTATTTTTGCTGTCAGCCTATGAGAACTCCCCTGAGTTTTCCCCCACGGTGGTGAATTAGTGAATAGACACAGAGCTTAATGTGAGTTTCCTTCAGTAGCATCCTGATCTTGATCTGATAATGTGTGGTAATATTCACATTATACATAACTAGTGGTTTCGTCATTACCAGATATACTACATCCATAACTAGTGGTTTCCTCATTACCAGATATACTACATCCATAACTAGTGGTTTCCTCATTAGCAGATATACTACATCCATAACTAGTGGTTTCCTCATTACCAGATATACTACATCCATAACTAGCGGTTTCCTCATTACCAGATATACTACATCCATAACTAGCGGTTTCCTCATTACCAGATATACTACATCCATAACTAGTGGTTTCCTCATTACCAGATATACTACATCCATAACTAGTGGTTTCCTCATTACCAGATATACTACATCCATAACTAGTGGTTTCCTCATTACCAGATACACTACATCCATAACTAGCGGTTTCCTCATTACCAGATATACTACATCCATAACTAGTGGTTTCCTCATTACCAGATATACCACATCCATAACTAGTGGTTTCCTCATTACCAGATATACTACATCCATAACTAGTGGTTTCCTCATTACCAGATGTACTACATCCATAACTAGTGGTTTCCTCATTACCAGATATACTACATCCATAACTAGTGGTTTCCTCATTACCAGATATACCACATCCATAACTAGTGGTTTCCTCATTACCAGATATACTACATCCATAACTAGTGGTTTCCTCATTACCAGATATACTACATCCATAACTAGCGGTTTCCTCATTACCAGATATACTACATCCATAACTAGTGGTTTCCTCATTACCAGATATACTACATCCATAACTAGTGGTTTCCTCATTACCAGATATACTACATCCATAACTAGTGGTTTCCTCATTAGCAGATATACTACATCCATAACTAGTGGTTTCCTCATTACCAGATATACTACATCCATAACTAGTGGTTTCCTCATTACCAGATATACTACATCCATAACTAGTGGTTTCCTCATTACCAGATATACTACATCCATAACTAGTGGTTTCCTCATTACCAGATATACTACATCCATAACTAGCGGTTTCCTCATTAGCAGATATACTACATCCATAACTAGCGGTTTCCTCATTAGCAGGGAGGAGTTTCTGCAACCAAATTGTGTGTGCAATTTTACAAACACAGAATGGGGCCTATATTGGTGATCAAAAGTCGTCTGGCACACTGCTTAGGATTTCAGCAACTTTAAAAACGTATTTCTAGCCTAAAATCATCCACTTTACTACTAAGGTGAAAAAAATAAGACTAAATATGGCTATTGTTGCTTGACTGGTCTTTTTAAGACAATTGTCAAACATCATGGGCATGAGGCCTGTCCTTTCAGCTAAAACAAACGGTGAATTTCTGTTGTGGGCCTTTTAACCTTCTGTCTGACTTTGTTTTTGTTGTTCACACAGGAGAGAGACATGACGATCGTGGATCCTCTGGGGAGCCTCAACAACATCATGAAGCTGAAGAGGCAGAGGAGAGTTTTTCCGCATCAGAACATCTCAAGAAACAGAAGCGGAAACGCACAGGGAAGAAACCTCACCGCTGCTCTGACTGTGGGAAGAGATTCACATCTTCAGCAGACCTCAAAAGACATCAGAGAATCCATACAGGAGAGAAACCATATAGCTGTGATCAATGTGGGAAGAGATTTACTGATCTAAGCAGCCTGAAAAGACACCAGAGAATTCACACTGGAGAGAAACCTTATAGCTGCACTGACTGTGGGAAGAGTTTTAATGTTCCAAGCAGCCTGAAAACGCACCAAAGAATTCACACGGGAGAGAAACCTTATAGCTGTGATCAATGTGGGAAGAGCTTTGTTTCATCTAGCCAGCTGACTGTACACCAGAGAACACACACAGGAGAGAAATGTTATAGCTGTGATCAATGTGGGAAGAGTTTTGTTTCTTCTAGCCAGCTGACTGCACACCAGAGAACACACACAGGAGAGAAATCGTATAGCTGTGATCAATGTGGGAAGAGATACTCTGGTAAAAGATCTCTGATTAGACATCAGAAAATACATGAAGGAGTTGTTCCATGATATCAATAAAATGTCACAATGTAGAACCCTAAACGTTTGCCCCCTGATCTATTGATTTCATCATGATGTGGATATTAGCCTCATCAGGTGAAAAGTCCAGGTTCTGAAATGAAAGAGTACTATTTATGTGATTAACAAAAAGTGTTGCGTTACACTTATCTCGTAGGTGATCCACTTGAATCAAAATGCAACTCTTCAAAATGTAGCTAGCTGTTTACCACAAGTTGTCCTCTAACCAGTGATGTACACATTAAACCCAGATTCCATGTGGTTTTAGAGCTGTTCGTTTAATCAGGATGTGCAACCTCATCTCATCCCTCTCGCGCAATTGATTTCAACGTGATTTCGATATGAGTGATGACAAATAAGTGTTGCATTTCTCTTCGTTCTGGGGACCGCTACATTTAAATGCATCACTCCGAAATGTAGCTGACTGTCTTCTGCAGATTATCTAACCAGTGAGATAAAAGATTTTAAAATTCCAAAAGATATCTCCCATTTCCATGTGGTATTTTAGTTGTTAGTTTCAACAGCAGTTTCAACCTTATTTCCCCCCAATATATTTATTGCCAGTTGTCAAAACAGCGTTTTTGGTGCTTATAAGGAGCTCGTTTAAAAAAAAAGAAGATTTGTTTCACACTTTGTTGGTTACTACATTCCATATGCGTTATTTCATAGTTGTGATGTCTTAATTATTATTCTACAATGTAGAAAATAGTTAAAATTAAGAAAAACCCTTGAATGAGTAGTGAGTGTGTCCAACGTTTGACTGGTACTGTATGTCTGAACTATCAAATCAAATGGTATTATGTTTATTTGTCACATGCGCCGAATACAACAGTGAAATGCTTATATTTCGATGCACTCAAAACATTCAGACATTTGTGTTACTGTCGTCAATAAAAAGTCCTCACAAACAGGCATCTTCTCCCTTCGGACAACGGCAACACTGACCTGAGTGGGCGGGTGTAGTGTCCAGATGCGCATTTCGAAGCGCTCTGATTGGTTGGGAATTGCAGGGCTATGATGGGTGAAGGATTAGGTAGGCTGAGCAGCCAATCTAACGGGACTGTGAGGGGACGTTAGGGGAAATTGAAGGGACTGTGAGGGGACGTTAGGTAGAGCGGAGAGGAGCAGGATGTACTTTTTACTCACTACCAAATATGGCAATGAGAGGAAGCCCAGTGAAAGGTGAGTGGGAGATGATAAAGTGAAATGCATTTTGTCCAACATTCTGCACATTTTCTCATCGATGAAACGTTTGATCTCAATACAGTTTTCTGTTTCCATAACTAGAATCTGCAACAAACGGAGTGTCCTACGTTTTGCGTTAAAATGGCGTTAAAAGGAGGGCAAGGGCGAATTGAGTTGTTGCACGACCACACTTCACGCAGTGGGAGAAGTTATGAGATGGATTCTGGCCATATGAACTCGGTAGCACAGAGTATATCAATTTGACATTGCAAAATTGTGCATTGTGGGTAGTTTAGAAGATATCCGGAAATAAATGAATAAATATGTAATAACTCAAAAACATAACTTTGTACTTAATAGGTAACCAGATCGTGGCAACAACTAAGTTACTAACTCTTTAACCACACTGTGTTGTTTCATTTGCTTCCTACCCTTCAACTTGTCTGAAATCAAATAGATACATTTTACTCCACTGCGTTACCCACTCCAGTCAGCAGATGGCGGTCTGAGACTTTAAGGTTATGCTGTTGGTGTGACGTATAATGTAGTGGACGGAACGCTTCTTTCAAAAGCAGCAACAGTTGGTCAGACACCTCCGTAGCTTGTTAGACAAAATAGACGAACCAATAAAGCTCTTTAGACGCTTTAGTGTATATTAGCCACTGTGTTTTAAACCCACTTCTGTCGTCTAGTTAGTTATCCGATTTAATGTCATATTTGCGGTGTTGTTATCAGTCAGCTAGCGGGCTGGTTAAGTTAGCATTAGCCTAGCTAGCTAACATCTCCGACCATGTGTTCACTAAGCTACTCTCCTCCTGATAAAGAAGAGGATGTCTGCTGGACGGAGAAAGAGGGTCCGGTGAAAGAGGAGGGGGAAGAGGAGGCTGTTACAATACAAAAACAAGTAGAGGGTGAGGTTGTTACCGTTAACGAAGAGGAAGACTCGTTCTGGCTGAAAGAGGAGGATAATGTTACAGTAAAAGAAGAGAAAGAGGAGGATGCTGTTTTTGGAGTGAAGGAAGGAGAGATGACTGTCACACTGAAAAAGGAGGAAGAAGAGGAGGAAACTGGATATCTGGGCCCGGTTTCCCAAACGCATCTTAAGGTGTCCGATGGTTCTAATGATGAAGTTAGCCGTAAAATGGTTTTGAGAAACCGTTCCTCGATTTACACTAGTAAGTACTGTCTTAAAAACAGAGGCACAAACTTTGCAGTTGTTGAACTGATGAGTGGTGTTAAAGGGGAAATATGCAATTGCTACATCCATATTTTCACTTTTAAATTATTGATGTATAGCCAGTGGTCAGTCCTTGCATCCATAGGTTCAAACATCTTGGCATAACAGTTATAAGGCGTTGGCTTGACAGTCGCTGGGCCCAGGTTTGTGTTCAGCTCAGGGCCTCACCCTGAATTCACTACACTATGAATACAAGGACTGGCCATCCATGATGTCATAATGATATTTTAACCAGGTTTCTAGGCTATATAGTATATTCTAGAATTCATCTATGATGTCATAATGATAGTTTAACCAGGTTTCTAGGATATATAGTATAACCCTAGAATTCATCCATGATGTCATAATGAGGCTATACAGTGTTAGTTTACAAACAATGGAGTTATACAAGCTTATGTTTTGGTTTCTGATGGGGGCAATACAGTTGAAACATTTTGAGGCATTTCTAAGTTCTATTCTTCAGTAGTCAATGGCTATTATGATGTCATAATGATATAATGTCTGACCCCATTTAGGCGACTGGTCGATTGTTTGGTCGACAGGCTGTTGGTTGACCAAGATTGTTTTTGTCCCAACAGCATCAAATATGTCCAGTATGTACGTACGGTCACTGTTACGACGCCGTCGATGCACTTATTAATGAAGCCGTTGACTGATGTGGTAAACTCCTAAAGGCCACCGGATGAATCCCTGAACATATTGCATTCTGTGCTAGTGAACCAGTCATGTCGCTTAGCAACCGCTTCATCGGATCGCTTCCTTATTGAACCTGTACTTCCTGTTTCCGTTTTGACTTATAATCAGGAGGATACAGTTATGTTGCTATTTACCAGATGGAGGCTGAGGGAGGGGCTTTGTATGTGTCTCTGTGTGTGGAGTAAAGGTCGATCTAGAGGTTTTTGCCCTCCTCTAGTTGCACAGGCAGAAATAACATGAAATCACCTGAGTGGCCTCTGGATGACTGTTTTCTTGTTTGCTTATGGCCCTATACAACGCGTTGAGTGTGGTGTTAGTGCCAGCATTAGTTTGTGGCGGTAAATAGACAGCTAAGAAAAATACAGATGTAAACTCTCTTGGTTTATAGTCTGGTCTACACATACAATGAGGTATTCAACTCAGGTGAGCAGAACCTCAAGAGGTTATAATAATAGTAGAGATGGTCCACCATACAAATTAAATTCAGGTGAGCAGAACCTCAAGAGGTTATAATAATAGTAGAGATGGTCCACCATACAAATTAAATTCAGGTGAGCAGAACCTCAAGAGGTTATAATAATAGTGGAGATGGTACACCATACACATACAACTCAGAATAATAAATACACAACACTTTAAAAAAAAAACTTTATTTAACTAGGCAAGATGTTTACCTTGTCAGCTCGGTGATTCGATCTAGCAACCTTTCGGTTACTGGCCCAACGCTCTAACCACTAGGCTACCTGCCGCCCCATCAGATCCTTTGAGTAACTTTGGTTATGATATGAACAAATTCATCTAACCCGAAAGCATATTTTTTCTGCCCTTTGGACCAGGACATTTAATGTCCGTGGTCTCTTCATTTAATGTCCGTGGTCTCTTCATTTAATGTCCATGGTCTCTTCATGTAATGTCCGTGGTCTCTTCATTTAATGTCCGTGGTCTCTTCATTTAATGTCCATGGTCTCTTCATTTAATGTCCGTGGTCTCTTCATTTAATGTCCGTGGTCTCTTCATTTAATGTCCGTGGTCTCTTCATGTAATGTCCATGGTCTCTTCATGTAATGTCCATGGTCTCTTCATTTAATGTCTGTGGTCTCTTCATTGCAAAAGTCCTGATCTTAAAAACTGGGGCGGCAGGGTAGCCTAGTGGTTAGAGCGTTGGACTAGTAACCGGAAGGTTGCAAATTCAAATCCCCCATCCTGACAAGGTTCAAATCTGTCGTTCTGCCCCTGAACAGGCAGTTAACCCACTGTTCCTAGGCCGTCATTGACAATAAGAATCTGTAACTGACTTGCCAAGTTAAATGAAGGTAAAATAAAGAATATATAAGCCTAGGTCTAGATATTGTTTTGACCTTCTTGTGTTCTAGGTTTTTCCTAATTGTAATCTACTTGAAGTTAATAAAGTATTTTATTGTTGACATCTTTGTTTTTTTAGGCCTCACTGCTTTATCACATGGCCACATTCTCATGTTCCAATGTGAACTCTTTGAGAGATGGGCGGGTCTAAGGCTCTAGAGGGTGTGAAGGATGATAAATGGGCGTGAACAAAGAGCAGCACTGAAGATATACAACAATAGACAATGTAGTAATGATAATGGTTTGCCTAATGGGGGAACCTGGTGAGATAAATACTGTTAATGGTTTGCCTAATGGGGGAACCTGGTGAGATAAATACTGTTAATGGTTTGCCTAATGGGGGAACCTGGTGAGATAAATACTGTTCATGGTTTGCCTAATGGGGAAACCTGGTGAGATAAATACTGTTAATGGTTTGCCTAATGGGGAAACCTGGTGAGATAAATACTGTTAATGGTTTGCCTAATGGGGGAACCTGGTGAGATAAATACTGTTAATGGTTTGCGTAATGGGGGAACCTGGTGAGATAAATACTGTTAATGGTTTGCCTAATGGGGGAACCTGCTGAGATAAATACTGTTAATGGTTTGCCTAATGGGGGAACCTGGTGATATAATGTTCAGAGAATCCATTTAGGCAATTTGGTGAAAGTATTCCTTTTCTAAATATATGTTTCTCAATGATTAATGTAGAGCAAGTGTGAAAACCACAGAAACATTTGGAATGCCCTTTTGTCCTGAATGGGATTCTAAGTGTAATTTAAAAAAAAAAATCTACATTACTTCCTCATGTTTCCTCCAATCACAGTGCATGATACGCTATTTAGAAGCTCTGAGTCATTACTTCCTCATGTTTCCTCCAATCACAGTGTATGATACCATTTAGAAGCTCTGAGTCATTACTTCCTCATGTTTTCCTCCAATCACAGTGTATGATACCATGTAGAAGCTCTGAGTCATTACTTCCTCATGTTTTCCTCCAATCACAGTGTTTGATACCATTTAGAAGCTCTGAGTCATTACTTCCTCATGTTTTCCTCCAATCACAGTGTTTGATACCATGTAGAAGCTCTGAGTCATTACTTCCTCATGTTTTCCTCCAATCACAGTGTTTGATACCATTTAGAAGCTCTGAGTCATTACTTCCTCATGTTTCCTCCAATCACAGTGTTTGATACCATTTAGAAGCTCTGAGTCATTACTTCCTCATGTTTTCCTCCAATCACAGTGTTTGATACCATGTAGAAGCTCTGAGTCATTACTTCCTCATGTTTTCCTCCAATCACAGTGTTTGATACCATTTAGAAGCTCTGAGTCATTACTTCCTCATGTTTCCTCCAATCACAGTGTTTGATACGCTATTTAGAAGCTCTGAGTCATTACTTCCTCATGTTTTCCTCCAATCACAGTGTTTGATACCATTTAGAAGCTCTGAGTCATTACTTCCTCATGTTTTCCTCCAATCACAGTGTTTGATACCATGTAGAAGCTCTGAGTCATTACTTCCTCATGTTTTCCTCCAATCACAGTGTTTGATACCATTTAGAAGCTCTGAGTCATTACTTCCTCATGTTTCCTCCAATCACAGTGTTTGATACGCTATTTAGAAGCTCTGAGTCATTACTTCCTCATGTTTTCCTCCAATCACAGTGTTTGATACCATGTAGAAGCTCTGAGTCATTACTTCCTCATGTTTTCCTCCAATCACAGTGTTTGATACCATTTAGAAGCTCTGAGTCATTACTTCCTCATGTTTCCTCCAATCACAGTGTTTGATACCATGTAGAAGCTCTGAGTCATTACTTCCTCATGTTTTCCTCCAATCACAGTGTTTGATACCATGTAGAAGCTCTGAGTCATTACTTCCTCATGTTTTCCTCCAATCACAGTGTTTGATACCATGTAGAAGCTCTGAGTCATTACTTCCTCATGTTTTCCTCCAATCACAGTGTTTGATACCATGTAGAAGCTCTGAGTCATTACTTCCTCATGTTTTCCTCCAATCACAGTGTTTGATACCATGTAGAAGCTCTGAGTCATTACTTCCTCATGTTTTCCTCCAATCACAGTGTTTGATACCATGTAGAAGCTCTGAGTCATTACTTCCTCATGTTTTCCTCCAATCACAGTGTTTGATACCATGTAGAAGCTCTGAGTCATTACTTCCTCATGTTTTCCTCCAATCACAGTGTTTGATACCATGTAGAAGCTCTGAGTCATTACTTCCTCATGTTTTCCTCCAATCACAGTGTTTGATACCATGTAGAAGCTCTGAGTCATTACTTCCTCATGTTTTCCTCCAATCACAGTGTTTGATACCATGTAGAAGCTCAGTCTGTACTTTTATCCAATGTATAAAATAAACACCATTGAAAAGGTTGCTACATAAGACTGAATAGAGACGGCGGGTCACATATTTGGTTGTGAAAGTTGTAAAATACCTATTTTGGATGCTGAAGTTGTTAGCTTGAATGCTAACGCTCATTGACAAAGGCTGGTAGCAAAGCTAGCCAATGAGAATTTTACTGGATGAAGTTGAAGTGTTTTTTTAAAAGTATAAAGCAGTTGATTTGCAACAATGACACAAACATTATTATTATATATATATATATATATATATTATATATATATATTATATACCTTAACATTACCTTAGCTCAAATAAACAATGGATTTCTGCTGTTGTGGGCCTTTAACCATCTGTCTGATTTTGTTGTTCACACAGGAGAGAGACAGAACTACCGTGGATCCTCTGGGGAGCCCCAACTACATCGTGAAGCTGACGAGGCAGAGAAGAGTCTCTCCACTTCAGAACATCTCAAATTCCAGCAGAGACCCACAGGAATGAAACCTCACCACTGCTCTGTCTGTGGGAAGAGTTACTCAAGATCAGATTCACTAAAAGCACACCAGAGAATTCACACTGGAGAGAAACCTTATAGCTGTTCTCAATGTGGGAAGAGTTTTACTACATCTAGCCGTCTGACTATACACCAGAGAACACACACAGGAGATAAATCTTTCCACTGCTCTGACTGTGGGAAGAGTTACTCAAGATCAGAGTCACTAAACACACACCAGAGAATTCACACTGGAGAGAAACCTTATAGCTGTTATCAATGTGGGAATGGTTTTACTACATCTAGCAAGCTGACTATACACCAGAGAACACACACAGGAGAGAAATCTTTCCACTGCGCAGACTGTGGGAAGTGTTTTCTGATATCAGGACATTTAAAATCACACCAGAGAATACACACAGGAGAGAAGCCTTATAGCTGTGATCAATGTGGGAAGAGTTTTAGTCACTTAAGCAGCCTGATAGTTCACCAGAGAACACACACAGGAGAGAAGCCTTATAGCTGTGATCAATGTGGGAAGAGTTTTACTCAGTCTAGTCAGCTGACTAGGCACCAGAGAACACACACAGGAGAGAAATATTTTAGCTGTGATCAATGTGGGAAGACTTTTACTGAGCCTGGTAACTTGACTAAGCATCAGAGAACACACACAGGAGAGAAACCATATAGCTGTGATCAATGTGGGAAGAGTTTTACTGAGTCTGGTAACTTGACTAAGCACCAGAGAAGACACACAGGAGAGAAGTCACATAGTTGTGATCAATGTGACAAGAGATACTCTGATAATCGATCTCTTATTAAACATCAGAAAATACATGAAGGAGTTGTTTCATGATATCAATGAAATAATGTCACAATGTAGAATGTTTTAACATTGTAGTAGGAGTGTTCTAATGATGTCACAATGTACAATGTTTTAACATTGTAGTAGGAGTGTTCTAATGATGTCACAATGTACAATGTTTTAACATTGTAGTAGAAGTATTTTAATGATGTCACAATGTAGAATGTTTTAACATTGTAGTAGGAGTGTTCTAATGATGTCACAATGTAGAATGTTTTAACATTGTAGTAGGAGTATTCTAATGATGTCACAATGTAGAATGTTTTAACATTGTAGTAGGAGTATCTTAATGATGTCACAATGTAGAACCCTAAACGTTTGTCCCCTGTTCTATTGATTTCAGCATGATATGGATATTAGACTCATCGGGGGAAAAATCCAGGTTCTGAATTGAAAGAGTATTATTTATTTGATTAACAAAAAAAGGAGTTGTTACCACATTGGCACTATTTTAGTTTTTAAATCATCTTATGTTTGTTGTGTAGTAAATATTTCAGTTTTTATTTCCATTGTTTTTATTCGTACATGTCTAAAATGTGCTGTATAAATAAATCTTGATATATATTTTCAAATTGCAAAACAAATTAACCCAACGACCGACTTCAACGAATCCAGTGGATTTTTTGTTGAAAAGGAAAAATGTTGAAATCAACAATATGTCAAAGGATTTAACTCCTGAAAAACTGAATCAAACAGATCAATCCCACTTTTCCAGCCTGCTGAAGGTGTGGTGGAGTGGTAAACACCACCCCCGGCTCTACCAGGGGCTTGAGGTGGTCTCCCACAGCTCTGCTTATGTCATGTTCTGTGGCCTTGTCGTTCCATTTCTTGACTGCCCCTGCAACACAGAAAGAAACACATTTAATAATATTATATAAAACACTCTAAGTAATGGATATGGAGCATCTACGGCCTCAGTTACACCTGGCACCTAAATGTGACTTCTGTCATCCGATCACTCCAAGCTGCATTAGGTTTAGATCTACTAGGATGGGCGTTGTGTTCGGAATTTGAGTCTGGCCACTGAATATGACAGTGTGGACGCAGTCAGGCCACCATGTCAGCATAACCAATGTAAAGAGATGGGGTGAATGAGTGGCGGAAAAGTATGTTTTACACAATATCAGTGGACAATTTGCACTAATGTAAATAAACATAGATGATGGAACATATTCCCTTCTGCTTACGTAATGAACCGCTAAGGGGACATAAATATTTACCATCTAAACCATGTGTGACCTCTCACCTCTCTGGCTGTAGAAGTGTCCTTCCTAACCAGTCCCTCAACAGCTCTCTGACTGAGCTCCACCCTCACTGGGTCTTCAGAGGAGAGGAAGGATGAGGAGGGATGGAAGGATGAATGGATCAATCAGTCAACAAGTCAGTAATATAAAGAGAGTGTTGTCCATTTCCCACCCATGGAGAGACCTTTATACTGTATCCAGGGTTGGGTAGGTTACTTTCTAAATGTAATCCGTTAGTTACTAGTTACATGTCTAAAAGTGTCATCAGTAATCTGTTAGTTACTAGTTACCTGTCTAAAAGAGTCATCAGTAACATAACTGTTGGGTTCCCCAAACTCACTAATGTAATCAGATTACTTTGAATTACTTTCTCCTTAAGAGGCACAGGTTTGTACCTCCAACAAATCTGATTTGCTAACCCTAATGCCTAACCCTAACCTTAACCATAATGCCTAAACCTTACCTTAAATAACCCTAACAACACTGCTAACCCTAATGCCTAACCCTAACCTTAACCATACTGCTAACCCTAATGCCTAAACCTAACCTTAACCATACTGCTAACCCTAATGCCTAAACCTAACCTTAACCATACTGCTAACCCTAATGCCTAAACCTAACCTTAACCATACTGCTAACCTTAATGCCTAAACCTAACCTTAACCATACTGCTAACCCTAATGCCTAAACCTAACCTTACATTGTTGTGTTTTCGTGAATTGAATGCAAGAGTGTGCAGAGCTGTCATCAAGGGAAAATGAAAAGTCTCAAATATAAAATATATATATTTTGATTTGTTTAACACTTTTTTGGTTACTACATGATTCCATATGTGTTATTTCATAGTTTTGATGCCTTCATTATTATTCTACAATGTAGAAAACAGTAAAAATTAAGAAAAACCCTTAAATGAGTAGGTGTGTCCAAACTTTTGACTGGTACTGTATGTCTGAAAGCTATCAAATCACATTTTTACTTGCTTACTTACGAGCCCCAAACCAACAATGCAGTTTAAAAAAATACAGATAAGAATAAGAAATAAAAGTAACATGTAATTAAAGAGCAGCAGTAAAATAGAACTGTCTATGACTAGGGTGGCTGGAGTTTTTGACAATTTTTCGGGCCTTCCTCTGACACCGCCTGGTATAGAGGTCCTGGATGGCAGGAAGCTAGGCCCCAGTAATGTACTGGGCCGTTCGCACTACCCTCTGTAGTGTATTGCGGTCAGAGGCCGAGCAGTTACCATACCAGGCAGTGATGCAACCAGGATGCTCTCGATGGTGCAGCTGTAGAACCTTTTGAGGATCTGAGGACCCATGACAATTGTTTTCAGTCTCCTGAGGGGGAATAGGTTTTGTTGTGCCCTCTCCACGACTGTCTTAGTGTGCTTGGACCATGTTAGTTTGTTGGTGATGTGAACAATAAGGAACTTGAAGCTCTCAACCTGCTCCACTAAATCCCCGTCGATGAGAATGGGGGCGTGTTCGGTCCTGTAGTCCACAATCATCTATTTTGTCTTATCACCTTGAGGGAGAGGTTGTTGTCCAGGCTCCACACGGCCAGGTCTCTGACCTCCTCCCTATAGGCTGTCTCGGGCACTATGGTGTTGAACGCTGAGCTGTAGTCAATGAATAGCATTCTCACATAGGTGTTCCTTTTGTCCAGGTGGGAAAAGGCAGTGTGGAGTGCAATAGAGATTGCAACATCTGTGGATCTGTTGGGGTGGTATGCAAATTGGAGTGGGTCTAGGGTTTCTGGGATAATGGTGTTGATGTGAGCCATGACCAGCCTTTCAAAGCACTTTATGGCTACAGACGTGAGTGCTACGGGTCGGTAGTCATTTAGGCAGGTTACCTTAGTGTTCTTGGGCACAGGAATTATGGTGGTCAGCTTAAAACTTGTTAGTATTACAGACGTGGACAGGGAGAAGTTAAAAATGTCAGTGAAGACACTTGCCAGTTGGTCAGCGCATGCTCGCAGTACATGTCCTGCTGATCCGTCTGGCCCTGCGGCCTTGTGAATGTTGACTTGTTTAAAAGCCTTACTCACATCGGCTGCCGATAGCGTGATCACACAGTCTTTCGGAACAGCTGGTGCTCTCATGCATGTTTCAGTGTTATTTGCCTCGATGAGAGCATAGAAGTAGTTTAGCTCGTCTGGTAGGCTCGTGTCACTAGGCAGCTCTCGGCTGTGCTTCCCTTTGTAGTCTGTAATGGTTTGCAGGCCCTGCCACATCCGACAAGTCCTGAAGCTTAGCATCTGCTTCATCTGACCACTTTTTTTATTGATATAGTCACTGGTGCTTCCTGCTTTAATTTTGGCTTGTAAGCAGGAATCAGGAGGATAGAACTATGGTCAGATTTGCCAAATGGAGGGCGAGGGCGAGCTTTGTATGAATCTCTGTGTGTAGTGTAAAGATGGTCCAGAGTTTGTTTTCCTCTGGTTGCACATTTAACATGCTGATAGAAATTTGGTAAAACAGATTTAAGTTTCCCTGCATTAAAGTCCTTGGCTACTAGGAGCGCCGCCTCTGGGTGAGCGTTTTCTTGTCTGCTTATGGCGGAATACAGCTCATTCAATGCTGTCTTAGTGCCAGCCTCTAACTGTGGTGGTATGTAAACAGCTACGACAAATACAGATGAAAACTCTCTAGGTAGATAGTGTGGCGAGAAATAGCTCTAGACTTCCTTAGATATCGTGCACCAGCAAAAATACATAGTCCCCCGCCCCTTGTCTTACGAGACGCTGCTGTTCTATCCTGCCGGTACAGCGTATAACCAGCTGTATGTTGATAGAATTTGTTCTTAACTGACTTGCCAGGTTAAATAAAAAAAAATACAAAATAAAATATTTTTTACACTTTCAGTCAGCTGAAAGCTTAGATGCAGCAGGTCTCACGCAAATTATAATTGATTGCCTTGAAAAACATGGTCTGGACTACAAAAATAATATTGTGGGGCAAGGCTATGACGGTGCATCCGTTGTGAGCAGGAAAGCATTCTGGTGTGTCTGCACGGATTAAAAACAGTGCAAGATTTGCAATTTATGTGCACTGTAATGCACGTTGTTTGAACGTGGTTCTTGTCGATGCTGTAAAATCAGTGCTTGAGGCAGTTCACTTTTTTTTGCTCTCCTGCAGAAGCTTTATAACTTTGTGTCAAGTGGCTTGCAGTTCAGAAAGAGTTGTATCCACAGCAGCAGCCTGGGGAACTACGGAGACTTACGGATGGAAGGTGTGCATGCAGATACATGGCATGCCGTAATCTGAGGGACAGGCTTCCAGCAGTTTCTTAGAGTGATACAGGATATCACACTTGAAAATAGTGGTGATAGATCAGTGGAGGCAAGGAGCCTTCTTTCTCAGATTTACATTTCATAGGGCTTTTGGTTACCTTTTGGTTACTTTTTGGTTTCCTTTTGGTTTCCTTTTGGTTACCTTTTGGTTACCTTTTGGTTACCTTTTTGTAAAGTGCTTGGTGATGCCAAATGTCTTTCTGACATGCTCCAATCAAGCTCTCTTGAACTAGCAAGCGCTGTGGATCTACTAGGTGTCCTTAGACACATTACAGGACAACAGAAGTGAGGGTTACTATGGAGAACTATGGGAAAAAGGTTGAAGACATTGCAGAGCACTGCAAAAATAAGTGTACAAACAGTGTATAAAAGACAGGCTAAAACAAGCTTAAGATTTCACAACTCATTGATGATGAGCCCCGTAGGACAGAAACATAGTGACCAAAGGGATGGTGAGAGCTTCCAAAAGAGCTGTCTTTTATCAGGTGCTCGACAGTCTCACCGCTGAGCTGCAGAGGTGTTTTTCAAAGAAGAATTGTGAGATAATGCAAAGGGGTCCAGTCTCTCAACCCAAAGAGGACAACATTCTTGAATGAGGAGCCTCTGTTTTGCCTTTGCTCAGACCTTTGAGTCAGATTTAGAGGAACTCAAAACACGAGGTTCATCAAAACCAAGCGGCTTCTTGATAGGTGAGAGAAAAGTGGAAGGGACAGACCGTCTACTCTCCTTGACTTTGCTGTGTTTCTAGAACCTTCTAAAGAGGTCTTCCATTTTGACTCTGTAAGATTTCTGTTGTTACACCAGTCCGCAGTGCTTCTTGCGAGAGAAGCTTCTCAGCTTTAAAACGGATTAAAACCCACCTTAGGACAACAATGGTTGAAGACAGGTTAAGTCAGCTCAGAATTCTCCGTGTTGAGTCAAGGAGGACACGCTCCCGTCAACATGGATGAGGTTGTGAAACATTTTGCCAGTTCTCACCAGAACCGCAGAATTGTGCTGTTTTTAAATCTACCATGGATCATTTGGCACTTAGGCAGTCCCTCTGTTCGTGATTAAAACCTGCACTGTGTACTGGCTAGTACACTGACATTCTGAAATGATACATCCAAAGGATATCACAGATTGCCAGCGTCAGCATACGACCTCGGTAGCACAGAGTAAATCAATATGACGTTGAAAAATAGTGTATTGTGGGTAGTTTAGAAGATATCCGGAAATAAGTTAATAAATATGTAATAACGCAAAAAAACATAACTGTTTGTACTTATAGGTAACCATATCGTGACTACAACTAGCTTACTAAGTATTTAACCACACTGTATTGTTACACTGGTGAGTAAAAACTCATGCTTCCTACACTTTAACTTGTTATCTGAAGATAAAATATACATTTTTACTCGACTGCGTTACCCACTCCAGTCAGCAGATGGCGGTCTGAGACTTTAAGGCGATGCTGCTGGTGTGACGTATAATCTAGTGGACGGAACGCTTCTTTCAACAGCAGCAACAGTTAGTCAGACACCTCGGTAGCTTGCTAGACAAAATAGACGAACCGATAAAGCTTTAGATGCTTCCGTAGAGCCACTGTGTTTTAAACCCACTTCTGTTGTCTAGTTAGTTATCCAATTTAATGTCATATTTACGTTGTTGTTATTAGTCAGCTAGCTGGCTTCTTAACACTAGCCTAGCTATCTAACATCCCCAACCATGAGTTCACTAAGCTACTCTCTTGCTAAAGAAGAGGAGGTCTGCTGGACGGAGAAAGAAGCTCTCGTGAAAGAGGAGGAAGAAGAGGAGGCTGTTACCGTGAAAGAAGAAGAGAACTACGTTTCAGTGAAAGAAGAAGATGTGTTCGGAGTGAAAGATGAGGAAGATGATACAGTAAAAGAAGAGGAGGAAGAGAAAGACCAGGATGCAGTTTTTGGAGTGGAGGAGGGGGAGGTGACTGTCACATCGAAAAAGGAGGAGGAAACGGGATATCTGGGCCCAGTTTCCCTAATGCATCTTAAGGCATCCAATGGTTCTAACGATGAACTTAGCCATAAGATGGTTTTGAGAAACCGTTCCCTGATTAACACTAGTAAGTACTGTCTTAACAACAGAGGCACAATTGTTGAACTGATGTGGTGTTTGGTGTTTAAGGGACAATCTGCAATGCTACATCCGTATTGGGACTTTTAAATTATTTATTTCTAGCCATTAATTCTTGAAGAATATAACACATGCTTCATGCTCTGAGTTCAACTGTTGTACCCCATCAGAACCCAGAATAAGCTTTTTTTTTGTCTAATGTTTAGAAACAATGTAAATCAACACTGTATTTCCTCAACATGGTTAAAACTGTAATGTTGATATCATGAATGGTCAGTCCTTGCATCTATAGGTCTGTCTATGAATTTGAGAGTAGTTACATTTCTCCAGTCCCATCCATCATCTTATTACCAAAACAGTGGTGGAATGACAGCTTTGTTATTGTTTGAACTGCAGATTGGTTGATAAAAAAAAAAAAAGGACAACCTAGGTTTTAAATAGCAACAAAATGGCTGCCCTGAGACTTGGTTTGGTAAACAACTGAGGGATGGGGGCTGGAGAAATGTAACCACTCTCAAATTCATAGAGAAAGTTATTGTAGCAACCTCGTCAAGAAGTTCAGACATCTTGGCATAACAGTTATAAGGTGTTGGCTTGACAGTCGCTGGACCCATGTTTGACTCTCGCTCAGGGCTACCCCCTGAATTCACTACACTATGAATACAAGGACTGGCCATCCATACGGTCAAAATGATAGTTTTAACCAGATTTTGAGGCTATATAGTATATTCTAGAATTCATCCATGATGTCATAATGATAGTTTAACCAGGTTTCTAGGATATATTGGATATTCTAGAATTCATCCATGATGTCATAATGATAGTTTAACCAGGTTTCTAGGATATATAGTATATTCTAGAATTCATCCATGATGTCATAATGATAGTTTAACCAGATTCCGAGGCTATACCGTGTTAATCTACCTACAGTGGTGTTATATGAGTTTATGTTTTGGTTTCTGATGGTTGAAATACAGTTGAAACATTTGAGGCGTTTATAAGTTCTATTCTTCAGGATGGCTATAAGGGCTGAGCCCGAGTGGTAGGTCGATAGGCTGTTGTAGAAGTCTTCATCCAAATCAAGGTTAGTGAAAACTGTTCTGATGTCTATAAGCTCTCTTTGGTCATAGGAAATGATGGTGGAAACATTATGTACCAAAAAAAAGTTATGATCAGTGTAATATATATATTACAATATATATATATATTTAAACACAAAATACCACAATTGGTCAGGAGTCCTTAAAACGTCTGCTTTCCAATGTAGCACCATTCTAGTTAACATTCTAAATAACATTCTAAATACCATTATATATAACGTTATAATAACATTCTAGATACAATTCTAAATAACACTCTAAATAACATTCTAAATACCATTATATATAACGTTATAATAACATTCTAGATACAATTCTAAATAACACTCTAAATAACATTCTAAATAACATTAGCATGAATTAGCCTACGTGAACAAGAAGCACAACATATTTTCAAAGATGTGTGATAATTAACTCCTCTGTAATATAGTAAAGCTTTGCAATCGTGACATTATGTACTTTCGAGGAAATTAGGCAGATTTTTCTTGACTGGTTTTTAGAAGGGATTTCGTGACTATTAGCTTAGCAACCACGTGACGCAGCAAGGTGAACTCGATTGGTCAACAGTCTGTTAGTCGTTTGAAAAGTTTTGAAACTTTCTGAAAAAGTTTTACCTTTTAAAACATTTTTGTTTACTAGCCTGTTTAATTTGGATCCCGTGACGCGGTTAGCCTCAGTCCTGTACTTGTGGATATTTAAATCGCTGCTGTTTGTTGCGGTTTCCATCTGCTTTACGAGCTGTGCCTGCTGGAATAGTGTGGTGTACCAGCGTTAGTCTACGTCGCATCCATCATGCCGCCCAAAGTTAAAGAAGGTTTGGAGGAATGTAGAGGACGGTGTTTAACTATGACAGGTACGTGATATTTTACATCAACAAAAATATGTCTACAAGCATTGGTTACAGCAACAGGAAAATAGCTTCAAGAGCCTTTGTCCAAATACTGGTGGATTCAACTAACAAAAGAAGGGCCGATCTGACCAGAGAGGTTTAAGACCTTAAATAACAGTTTGCAGTTCTCCCAGGGAGAGGTGGATGTCCTGAAAGACTTGCAGCAAGATGTAAGTCCCCGTGAGATGACATCATCACTGTCTGTGAATTTTTTATCACAGATGACATCATCACTGTCTGTGAATTATTAGTACAGATGACTGGGGAAACAGACTATCTAGAGCACGTGTCAAACACAAGGCCCGCAGGCCCAATCCGACCCGTGCAATTATTTGGGTTGTTAATTCAGTCCCAGCAAGCACTGCCAAGCACTGCTAACGTGCTACACGCCAAACACCAGTGGACAGAGGCCACAGGCACACCCCTCTTCCCAGATCCACACACGAACCAGCCAGTGTGCTGTATCATATATACAGTTGAAGTCGGAAGTTTACATACACTTAGGTTGGAATCATTAAAACTTGTTTTTCAACTACTCCACAAATGTCTTGTTAACAAACTATAGTTTTGGCAAGTCTACTTTGTACATGACACAATTAATTTCCTAATAATTGTTTACAGACAGATTATTCCACTTATAATTCACTGTATCACAATTCCAGTGGGCCAGAAGTTTACATACACTAAGTTGACTGTGCCTTTAAACAGCTTGGAAAATTCCAGAAAATAATGTCATGGCTTTAGAAGCATCTGATAGGCTAATTGACATCATTTGAGTCAATTGGAGGTGTACCTGTGGATGTATTTCGAGGCCTACCTTCAAACTCAGTGCCTCTCTGCTTGACATCATGGGAACATCTAAAGAAATCAGCCAAGACCTCAGAAAACATATTGTAGACCTCCACAAGTCTGGTTCATCCTTGGGAACAATTTCCAAACGCCTGAAGGCACCACGTTCATCTGTACAAACAATAATACGCAAGTATAAACGCCATGGGACCACGCAGCCGTCATACTGCTACGGAAAGAGACGCGTTCTGTCTCCCAGAGGTGAACGTACTTTGGTGCGAAAAGTGCAAATCAATCCCAGAACAACAGCAATAGACCTTGTAAAGATGCTGGAGGAAACAGGTACAAAAGTATCTATATCCACAGTAAAATGAGTCCTATATCAACATAAGCTGAAACATAAGCTGAAAGGCGACTTGGCAAGGAAGAAGCCACTGCTCCAAAACCGCCATAAAAAAAGCCAGACTACGGTTTGCAACTGCACATGGGGACAAAGATTGTACTTTTTAAAGAAATGTTCTCTTGTCTGATGAAAACAAAATAGAACGGACCACCGTTATGTTTGGAGGAGAAAGGGGAAGGTTTGCAAGCCGAAGAACACCATCCCACCCGTGAAGCACGGGGGTGGCAGCATCATGTTGTGGGGGTGCTTTGCTGCAGGAGGGACTGGTGCACTTCACAAAATAGATGGCATCATGAGGAAAGAAAATTATGTGGATATATTGAAGCAACATCTCAAGACATCAGTCAGGAAGTTAAAGCTTGGTCACAAATGGGTCTTCCAAATGGACAATGACCCCAAGCATACTTCCAAAGTTGTGGCAAAATGGCTTAAGGACAACAAAGTCAAGGTATTGGAGTGGCCATCGCAAAGCCCTGACCTCAATTCCATAGAACATTTGTGGGCAGAACTGACAAAGCGTGAGCGAGCAAGGAGGCCTACAAACCCGACTCAGTTACACCAGCTCTGTCAGGAGGAATGGGCCAAAATTCACCCAACCTATTGTGGAAGGCTACACGAAATGTTTGACCCAAGTTAAACAATTTAAAGGCAATGCTACCAAATACTAATTAACTTCTGACCCACTGGGAATGTGATGAAAGAAATAAAAGATGAAAGAAATAATCCTCTTTACTATTATTCTGACATTTCACATTCTTAAAATAAAGTGGTGATTCCTAACTGACCCAAAACAGGGAAATAAATGTCAGGAATTGTGAAAAACTGAGTTTAAATGTAGTTGGCTAAGGTGTGTGTTAACTTCAACTGAATATACACCATACGACTAATGTCTACCAGACCGAAAGTTTAAACATGTTGGCTTAACATGAACATGGCTTAACAATGAATAACCAAAAAAACAAACTATTTTATTTTACATATTAAACCTGTTTTTTTAGGCACCAAACAACTTATATGTACTGTAGACTTCCATTAATTTATTAGACTGGTACCAAACTACCTTCAGACCAGTCTTGTCTGGTCTTCTGGGCGTCCAGAGCAATCGACCAATCAAAAGTTTGGACACACCTACTCAGTTCAGGGGTTTTCTTTATTAAAAAAACTATTTTCTCCATGTAGAGTAATAATAATAATAATAATAATAATAATAATAATAATAGTGAAGACATCAACACTATGAAATAACACTAATGGAATCATGTAGTAACCAAAAAAAAAGTGTTAAACAAATCTAAATATATTTTATATTTGAGATTCTTCAAAGTTGCCACCCTTTGCTTTGATGACAGCTTTGCACACTCTTGGCATTCTCTCAACCAGCTTCATGAGGTAGTCATCTGGAATGCATGTCAATTAACAGGTGTGCCTTGTTAAAAGCTAATTTGTGGAATTTATTTCCTTCTTAATGTGTTTGAGCCAATCAGTTGTGTTGTGACAAGGTAGGAGTGGTATACAGAAGATAGCCCTATTTAGTGAAAGACCAAGTCAATATGGCAAGAACAGCTCAAATAAGCAAAAGAGAAACAACATTCCATCATGATCTATGATGAAACTGGCTCTCACGAGATCCGCCACAGGAAACGAAGACCCAGAGTTACCACTGCTGCAGAGGATAAGTTCAATAGAGTTACCAGTCTCAGAAATTGCAGCACAAATTAATGCTTCAGAGTTCAAATAACAGACACATCTCAACATCAACTGTTCAGAGGAGACTGTGTGAATCAGGCCTTCATGGTCGAGTTGCTGCAAAGAAACCACTACTGAAGGACACCAATAAGAAGAAGAGACTTGCTTGGGCCAAGAAACACTGGACATGAGACCGGTGGAAATCTGTCCTCTGGGTCCGAATTGGAGATTTTTGATTCCATTTGATTTCACTACGTGACTCAGGCCTTCATGGATGAATTTATGAATTCACTTCTAATGGACACCAATAATAAGAAGAGACCTGCTGGTCTAACAGACACGAGCAATGGACATTAGACCGGTGAAAATCTATCTTTTGGTCTGATGAGTCCAAATTTGCGATTTTTGGTTCCAATCGCTGTGTCTTTGTGAGACACAGAGTAGGTGAATGGATGATCTTCTCATGTGTAGTTACCACCGTGAAGCATGGAGGAGGAGGTGTGATGGTGTGGGGGTGCTTTGCTGACGACACTATCTGTGATTTATTTAGAATTCAAGGTACACTTTACCAGCATGGCTACCACAGCATTCTGAAGGGATATGCCATCCCATCTGGTTTGCGCAACAGAACAATGACCCAACACACCTCTTGGCTGTGTAAGGGCTATTTGACCAAGAAGGAGAGTGATGGTGCGCTGCATCAGATGACCTGGCCTCCACAATCACCCGACCTCAACCCAATTGAGATGGTTTGGGATGAGCTGGACTGCAGAGTGAAGGAAAAGCAGCCAACAAGTGCTCAGCATATGTGGGAACTCTTTCAAGACCGTTGGAAGAGCATTCCAGGTGAAGCGGGTTGAGAGAATACCAAGAGTGTGCAAAGCTGTCGTGAAAGGCAAAGGGTGGCTACTTTGAATAATCTAAAATCTAAAATATATTTTGATTTAACACTTTTATTTACCACATGTTTCCACATGTGTTATTTCATAGTTTTGATGTCTTCTACAATGTAGAAAACAGTTTAAAAAATACAAATAATTAAAGCCCTTAAATGAGTAAGTGTGTCCAAACGTTTTACTGGTACTCTATATTTATTATTATATACATGGCTTAATGCATCATTACATTAGCCATTTAGCCCCAGTATGAAACTCAACTAGTCTCTCACTGTTTAACTAGAATAACATCAGTTGTGTCCTTCAAACTGTTAGACTGTTAGTCCATAATCAACTGATAAGTGGTACTTTTTTGGTGCTGTACGTGTTGGTGAGAGGGATGATATTAGAGGGTTCAGGGTATGGAGATTGGGCCATGAGAGGGTCTTGAGCTGGTGGTCCTCCATCCACACCTTGATTGACCTGGCTGTGTGGCATGGAGCAATAGTCAATTAAGTTTGTAAAAGCATTTAAACATTCATTACAGACATCAATTGTTGCACAACATCCTGGGCATCACCTTTTAGCTCAAATAAACAGTGGATTTCTGCTGTTGTGGGCCTTTAACCATCTGCCTGACTTTGTCGTTCACACAGGAGAGAGACATGACTATTGTGGATCCTCTGGGGAGCCTCAACAACATCATGAAGCTGATGAGGCAAAGAAGAGTCTCTCCACATCAGAAACTCTCAAAAAACACCAGCAGAGATCCACAGAGAAGAAATCTCAACGCTGCTCTGATTGTGGGAAGACCTTTTCAAGATTATATACATTACAATCACACCAGAGAATTCACACTGGAGAGAAACCTTTCAGCTGCGATCAATGTGGGAAGAGTTTTGTTACATCTGGCTGTCTGACTATACACCAGAGAACACACACAGGAGAGAAACCGTATAGCTGTAATCAATGTAAAAAGAGTTTTGTTACATCGAGCTCTCTGACTATACACCAGAGAACACACACAGGAGAGAAACCTTATTGCTGTAATCAATGTGGGAAAAGTTTTGTTTCATCTAGCCGTCTGACAATACACCAGAGAACACACACAGGAGAGAAATATTATAGCTGTGATCAATGTGGGAAGAGTTTTGTTTCATCTAGCCATCTGACTATACACCAGAGAATACACACAGGAGAGAAAGCTTACCACTGCTCTGACTGTGGAAAGAGTTTTTCTATCTCAGGAAATTTTAAATCACACCAGAGAACACACACAGGAGAGAAACCTTATAGCTGTAATCAATGTGGGAAGAGTTTTGCTCAATCAAGCAACCTGATAGCACACCTAAGAATACACACTGGAGAGAAACCTCACTGCTGCTCTGAGTGTGGGAAGACCTTCTCAAAATTATATACATTACAATCACACCAGAGAATTCACACTGGAGAGAAACCTTATAGCTGCTCTGAATGTGGAAAGATCTTTTCAAAATTATATACATTACTATCACACCAGAGAACACACACTGGAGAGAGGCCTCATAGCTGTAAGCAATGTGGGAAGAGTTTTATTCGCTCAAGCTGCCTGATGGTACATCTGAAAAAACACACAGGAGAAAAATCCTTTAGCTGTGATCAATGTGGGAAGAGATACTTTGATAAAAGATCTCTGATCAAACATCAGAAAATACATGCTTGAAGGACTTGAATGTCACAATGTGGAATGTTTTTAACATTGTAGAAGGCGTATTTTAATTAATAATGTGACAATAATGTAGAACCCTAATATTTTTCCCCTGTTCTATTGATTTCAGTGTGATATGGATATTAGCCTCATCAGGGGAAAAATCCAGGTTCTGAAATGAAAGAGTACTATTTATATGATTAACAAGAAAACTTGTTGCGTTACACTTACCTCGTTGGCGACCCACTTGAATCAAAATGCAACACTTCAAAATGTAGCTAGCTGTTTTCTACAAATTGTCCTCTAAACCAGTGATGTACACATTATTCCCAGATTCTGTGTTTTTTGAGCTGTTAGTTTTATCAGGTTGTGCAACCTCATCTCCCCCTCTTGTGCAATTGATTTCAACGTGATATTGATGTGAGTGATGCTAAATATGTGTACTGTTTCTCTTCGTTTTGGGGACCCCGAAATTTCAATGCGTCACTCCAAAATGTAGCTGACTGTCTTCTGCAGGTTGTCCTCTAACCTGTGAGGTAAAATATGTCTCCCATTTCCATGTTTTTTTTGTTTTCAATTCATGTAAAATGTTGTAATCATACATATTTATGCTACCGACTGAAAAACTGTTGGTACAATGATGTTGTTTACGAACGATGTTGTAAAACAAGTTTATATTGTTCTATTGGATATTACACCCAGGCCTCACTATTTTAATCAATGTTATCTCCTTAGAATGATCATTAGTCTTGTATTGTTCTATTGGATATTACACCCAGGCCTTACTATTTTAATCAATGTCACTTCCTTAGAATGATCATTAGTCTTGTATTGTTCTATTGGATATTACACCCAGGCCTCACTATTTTAATCAATGTCACTTCCTTAGAATGATCATTAGTCTTTCAGTTTTTGATTTTCTTTAGTTATTTTCATTCTCTTATGTTTGTTGTGGTGTAAATATTTATGTTTTTTTATGCTTTTATATATATTATTATTCCATGCCTCACCATTAAGTTCTCCAATACATATTGAAAACGTTATGTTTGGCGTAAAAGCAACAAATCAAAATCAAATCAAATTTATTTATAAAGCCCTTCTTATATCAGCTGATATCTCAAAGTGCTGTACCCAGCCTAAAACCCCAAACAGCAAGCAATGCAGGTGTAGAAGCACGGTGGCTAGGAAAAACTCTCTAGAAAGGCCAAAATCTAGGAAGAAACCTAGAAAGGAACCAGGCTATGAGGGGTGGCCAGTCCTCTTCTGGCTGTTCCGGGTGGAGATTATAACAGAACATGGCCAAGATGTTCAAATGTTCATACATTTCAACCTGACAGGATGTCAGTCCTGTCTGGTCTTACTATTTTATTCAATGCCATTTTTTTAGAATGCTCATTAGTCTTTCAGGTTTTATTATGTTTGTGTTTTTTATTAGTCTTTTCCTGTGAAGTCATTACATTCATGTCTGAAATGTGCTGTATAAATAAAACATGATTTGATTGAAACATATTAACCAATTCAGTGCCGGGGTAGTGAAGCAAAACTCAGCAAAAAAAAAAAAAACGTCCTCTCACTGTCAACTGCGTTTATTTTCAGCAAACTTAACATGTGTAAATGTTTGTATGAACATAACAAGATTCAACAACTGAACAAGTTCCACAGAAATGTGACTAACAGAAAATGCAATAATGTGTCCCTGAAAAAAGGGGGTCAAAATCAAAAGTCACAGTCATTATCCGGTGTGGCCACCAGCTGCATTAAGTACTGCAGTGCGTCTCCTCTTCATGGACTGCACCATATTTGCCAGTTCTTGCTGTGAGATGTTACCCCACTCTTCCACCAAGGCACCTGCAAGTTCCCTGACATTTCTGGGGGGGAATGGCCCTAGCCCTCACCCTCCGATCCCTCCAACAGGTCCCAGACGTGCTCAATGGGATTGAGATCCGGGCTCTTTGCTGGCCATGGCAGAACACTGACATTCCTGTCTTGCAGGAAATCACACACAGAATGAGCAGTATGGCTGGGGGCATTGTCATGTTGGAGGGTCATGTCAGGATGAGCCTGCAGGAAGGGTACCACATGAGGGAGCAGGATGTCAGTCCTGTCTGGTCCAGCGACGGTGGGTTTGTGCCTATAGGCGATGTAGTTGTGGGTGATGTCTGGTGAGGACCTGCCTTACAACAGGCCTGCAGGCCCTCTGTCTAGCCTCTCTCAGCCTGTTGCGGACAGTCTGAGCACTGTTAGAGGGATGGTGCGTTCCTGGTGTAACCCGGGCAATTGTTGTTGCCATCCTGTACTTGGAATGTATCCTGCCGAGAGGAAGGACACCATATTGGAGTGATCCAATAGCTCACATGACCATGGTTACATAAGTAACCATCGTTGCTAGTTTACAGAAATCGCAGAAGACATGGCAAACGACCCAGCAGCAGTAATGGAGTCCGGGCCAAGAGGAGAACCTCAGATTTTCCTACATCACAGTAGAGAGAACAAAGGGAGTTAAAGGGATTCAAACGACCTGACCCAGCAGCAGTAATAGACTCCGGGCCAAAAGGAGAGAGTGAACCTCTGTTCTCTCTACTGTGTGTAGGGAAATCTAAGGGAGTTAACAGTGATTCAAAACCGACCCATAATTAGCCTTAGCCTTTATTCTGCTGAGACGGTAAGACACTTTTGTCATGATTATGGCCTGGGGGTAGGTTTATGACAGTCATAAATACCTCTCCCCCCTTTTCCTCTCTCCACCCAACTGATGTGACATTTGAAAATCCCTTGGTTAACATAGAGATTCTGGGAACATCAGAAGGTGGGGGGAAATGAACCATATTTCCGACCAGTTGAACATATGCGTTGGTACTTAGTCATCTGAGACATCTGAGACATTCTCATCAATGATAAGGTGACAACTTGTACAGTGGAAAGTCTACACATTATAGTATCAGATTCACATGGAATTGTTGTGCAATTTAAATGTTTGAATATGAAATTATTTGTGAGGGGATGAAATGTGATTTTAGCTTCTAAAATGTAAATATTGGGTTTTCATGAGTGAATTAGGCCCGACTCAGTGTCCCGCCCACGTGAAGAGACATTGGTTATAAACTATGAGACACGCCCTCCTCTCCCTTCCTATATAAAGCCTTGACGACAATATAACCTCCTGTTCCGGGTACACTACGATGACGATCCGATGTCCAGAAGGGTTCAGATAATAACTACAGAACGAAGCCAACCTCAGCATGAGCGTTGGTTGGGAATGGTATGAACTTTGAACTCTTATTCGCTACAGAAGTGATACCTCCTAGCTGTTGAGTTAGTAACAGCAGCTGTAAACAGACAGAGTAAGTAACCTGTCTACCACACAATGACGTTGCTACAACGTATCCAATTTACCACCAGAGACATTCTTCCGAGGACAGGAAGATAGATCTCTGTTGGCCAACACGAACAGCATCTACGACCAACCTACGGAAGCGCAGCTCAGAGAAAATATGTCCTTTTCCAAATGGGCGGTAATTTAGAATGCATAAGATTCTGTATTTACGATAGAGTAGCTGCCTACGGCCCGATAGAGACATCGCTTCTCCCTTTGTTCTTCAGTCTTCCCGCTCTTTTCACTCAAACCCAGCCCCCTTTTCTTTGTGTAACCAGCTGTCATATCTGTTCCGCCCGCTAGGGACGTTTTCCTTTATGACATCATTTGTAATCAAGGTATGATTCATTCTGTGTATATGTATTTCTGTGTGATTTAGTTAGGTATTTGGTAAATAAATAATTAAACCCAAATTTGTAGTGCTGATTCAACTTGTTAGCCAGGGTTCGTGAAGATAACCAAGAATTTACAACTTTCAGATGAGACTGAAATAAGGTGACGATTAATATTGACTGCTATTGATGTAAAATATTACTAGGTCTTTAAGAGTTCATTCGGAAGATAACTGCTCTATAAATATTATTTTGTGGTGCCCCGACTTTCTAGCTAATTACATATACACGATTAGCTCAATCAGGTGATATTAATTACAGAGAAAGGATTTTATAGAATAGCGTGTCATATCACTTAATCCGGCATAGCCAAAGACACGACACGTAGTTAGATAATATATCTGACTAGGTATAAAGTGAAATGTTCCTTTAGTTGTAGATATGTATGCAAGTGCACAGTTCATATTTGTATGCATATATGTATGCAAGTGCACAGTTCATATTAGCTAACTAGCTATTAGCTTGTTAACTAACTGCAACATTGGATTGTTTTATGTGAATGTACATTGTCGCTTCACTAGCTAATCGTAACTATCTAATTAATGTGTATAAAATGACTTGACCTTGTGTTATATTTCTGTTTGTGCTCTGAAAACCACACTGATATTGGCTAACTACTTCAGTTCCAGTGTACTGCCACAGAATAGACGAAAAGCTCAGTTCAGATGTACATTTTCACCCCATCCATTGTATAAGACTGGTTGTGTTGTTGATACGGTATATTATTTAATAGTCGAGAAACATTTCCCCCCAAAAAAACATTTTACTCAACTGCTTTACCCACTCCAGACAGCAGATGGCGATATGTGTCTTTCAGGCCATGCTGCTACTGTGACGTATAATCTAGTGGACGGAACGCTTCTTCAACAACTGCAGCCACCTCGGTAGCTCGCTGGACAACAAAGTCGGAACATTCAAGTTCTTTGGGACAATTTCGTTGTTTATATGCCGCTATGTTTTGAAAACACTTATATGCGTAAAAAGAACACACTCAGTTACCCCATTTAATGTCATATTGACGTTGTTATTCAGCTAGCTGGCTATTTAAGATAGCACTAGTCTAGTCGCTAATGCTAACTAGCTAGCTAACATCCCTGACCATTAGTTCACGAAGCTACTCCCCCCCCTGCTAAAGAGGAGGTCTGTTGGATGGAGAAAGGAACTCTCTTAAAAGAGGAGGAAGAGGAGGCTGTACCAGTGAAAGAAAAAGAGGAAGAAGCTTACAGAGTGAAAGAAGAAGAGGAGGATGTTACTGTGAAAGAAGAGGAGGATGGAGTTTTGGGGGTTGAAGAGGGGGAGATGCCTGTCGCAGTGAAAGAAGAGGAAGACTGTTTTGGCGTGACGGAGATGCCTGTCGCAGTGAAAGAAGAGGAAGACTGTTTTGGCGTGACGGAGATGACTGTCGCAGTGAAAGAAGAGGAAGACTGTTTTGGCGTGACGGAGATGACGGTCACATTGGAAGAAGAGGAAGAGCAGGCTGGAGATCTGATGAACACCGGTACATACAGTAAGTACCATGTTAAACAGCGGTGTTTTTTGTTGTTGTAGCGCTCCTGTCAATATTTAGTAAGGACGCGCAACCATAGAATTACAATGCTGCACCAACCAACCAAAACTATGAATCAATTTTAGCAGCACCCAATCACATCAGACCTTATACCTTCCATTCCGTCCAGCCCTGGACTAAACTAGCTAGTCATTCCACATGAAGGAAAGCTTCCACTCAACATTCCATAGCAGTCTGAGATGTAGCTACACATTTTTGTGTGTGTAATAAGTCAAGGGATGTGAATACTTTCTGAAGGCATTGTATGTAGTTTCAGCGAGTCATTATCAACTGGGCAGACAACGGTTGTAAATTATTTAGCATAGGCCCTTAGTGGAGCAGCGGTCTAAGGCATTGCAGTGCTTGAGGCATCACTAGAGCCCCGGGTTCGATCCCAGACTGTGTCACCGGGAGACCCATGACGATGCCGCACAATTGGCCCGGTGTCGTCCGGGTTAGGGGAGAGTTTGGCCAGCCAGGATTTTCTTGTTCCATGGTGCTCTAGCGACTCCTTGTGGTGGACCCGGGCGCCTGCATGCTGACTCTGGTCACCAGTTGAACAGTGTTTTTCCTCCGACACATTGGTGCAGCTGCATTCCGGGTTAAGCGGCTTTGGCAGGGTCGTGTTTCGGAGGACGCGTGGCTCTCTAAATGTTGCTTCTCCCGAGTCCGTACGGGAGTTGCAGCGATGGGACAAGACTGTAACTACCAATTGGATATCACAAAATTGGGGAGAAAAATGTGTAAAAAGTACAACAAACAAACAAACAATAATAATAATATTCCTCATCCCCAAATGTATTATAATTATTTTATAAATCCTGAACCAACACAATTGCGCTTGACACCCCAACCCCTCCCCTGACTTTGTTGATAGTTACTTTATCGAGGAAAAGTGTACTTCGAATAGTTGTGATATGTGGTAGTCCCACCTAGCTATGAATGCACTAACTGTAAGTGGCTCTGGATAAGAGAGTCTGCTAAATGGCTCACTACTGTAGTGGCTCTGGATAAGAGAGTCTGCTAAATGGCTCACTACTGTAGTGGCTCTGGATCAGAGAGTCTGCTAAATGACTCACTACTGTAGTGGCTCTGGATAAGAGCGTCTGCTAAATCACTCAAATGTAAATGTCAAATTGACTGGATGTCCTTTGGATGGTGGACCATTCTTGATACACAAGGGAAACTGTTGAGCATGAAAAACCCAGCACCGTTGCAGTTCTGACCTCAGGTTATTGAGGGGCCCAGTCTAAATTAAACCTCATAGGAAGACAGTTTTATGATGTGGCGATTTCATTTAGGTCTTTGTTTAGTATTTAACTAAATGCTCTGTCTTTGGCAGGAGAGAGACCAGACTCTCACTCTGACAGCGAGAAGAGTCCTTTAGGGGAACCAGAGCCAGAGACGTCCAAACCAGCAAGACCACACCACTGCTCCCACTGTGGAAAGAGTTTTACTAATTCATGGAACCTAAAAGAGCATGAGAGGATACACACAGGAGAAAATGCTTTTCAATGCTCCCAGTGTGAAAAGAGTTTTAAAGAGTTAGAGAACCTGAAAATACACAAGAGAACGCACTCTGAAGAGAAGCCTTACCACTGTTCCCAATGTGGAATGACATTTAGGTGGTTACAAGGCCTGAAAAGGCATGAGAGAATACACACAGGAGAAAAGCCCTACCGCTGTTCCCACTGTGAAAATAGTTTTAGGTGGTTAGAAGGCCTGAAAAGGCATGAGAGAATACACACAGGAGAAAATCCCTACCAATGCTCCCACTGTGGAAGGAGTTTTACTCAGTTAGCGAGCCTGAAATCACATCAGAGGATACATACACAGGAGAAGACATACCACTGCTATAATTGTGGAAAGACATTTTCCCGGGCAGAGGACCTGAAATCACATGAGAGAATAGAGAGGCTGTGTTCTGACTTGTGTTTTTGATTGAGAATTTGTGTTTTTGTTCATGCCAAATTAAATCATATTGTTTAAATTAAATAATTAAAAAAAATAGGCCTGTTTTTTCATCTCGAGACATGATCATGTCTAAAATCAGATTAAATATTTGTAGATGTGTATTTCGTTTTCTTTGAGCTTTGATTAATTTGATACAATATAAACCCTCTGTTGTTCATTATATTATTTGGATATTGCTAAATGTAAATTATATAAGTAGGTACATAGCCTTGCACATGGCATATCTTGTCCAAAATGGCTCATAGTAACAGAAGCCTATTTCCTGTTTCTGTAGTGTGAGGAAGCTTGATGTACAAGTACTTCCCCTGGACAGGACTCTAGTCTATACAGTACCACAGTATAGTAACAGGAGTCTAGTCTATACAGTACCACAGTATAGTAACAGGAGTCTAGTCTATACAGTACCACAGTATAGTAACAGGACTCTAGTCTATACAGTACCACAGTATAGTAACAGGACTCTAGTCTATACAGTACCACAGTATAGTAACAGGACTCTAGTCTATACAGTACCACAGTATAGTAACAGGACTCTAGTCTATACAGTACCACAGTATAGTAACAGGACTCTAGTCTATACAGTACCACAGTATAGTAACAGGAGTCTAGTCTATACAGTACCATAGTATAGTAACAGGACTCTAGTCTATACAGTACCACAGTATAGTAACAGGACTCTAGTCTATACAGTACCACAGTATAGTAACAGGACTCTAGTCTATACAGTACCACAGTATAGTAACAGGACTCTGGTCTATACAGTACCACAGTATAGTAACAGGACTCTGATCTATACAGTACCACAGTATAGTAACAGGAGTCTTTCTCCTGGTTGTTTGAGGCAGCTTGATGTACATTACCAGTCAAAAGTTTTAGAACACCTACTCATTCAAGGGTTTTTCTTTATTTTTACTATTTTCTACATTCTTGAATATTAGTGAAGACATCAAAACTATGAAATAACACATATGGAATCATGTAGAAAGCAAAAACAGGTTATATTTTGGATTCTTCAAAGTAGACGCCCATTGCATTGCCCTCGTGCGGCAATGTTTGCAAACACGGCAAGGTGTTTTACACATCTACATAAAGAGGGCTTGCGTTTGCGTCACAAATCACCTAGCAACCGCACCAGGCGCCATGTTGGAACACCAGTCAGCCCGTTAGAAGTCCTCCCATCACGACTGGCTGCGTTTCGACTATCACCGGAAAACTTCGGGAAGACTGCCCATTATTTCATTTTTTTTCTAAGGACCCCAGAGAACGGAGGCAGTGGGAGAACCTATTCAAGTAAGTAAATATATTATGGAAAATGTTAACCTGCATACAACATTCCTAATAGCTAACTGAAATGAGCTGCTAATGTAGTGTTCTAGTGTTCTGACAAACGGAGGGGAAAAACAAACAAACGGAGAACTAGTCAAAAAGCTCAAACCAAGTTTATTTACCCACTGGGTCAAACAGCTGTTTACACAGAGGCACATAGAATTACACTCTTCTTCCAGCTGCACCTTTGGCCTCCTTGCACCTCTGGACAGCCAATTACATCTCTGTTGCAAGGCAGGAACTTAAGTGGTGACTGTTCCTTCACATTTCATCTGACCTCAGCCCACATTCCTCACCTCTGGACAGACCAATTACATCTCTGTTGCTAGGCAGGAACTTAAGTGGTGACTGTTCCTTCTCACTTCGTCTGACCTCGGCCCACATTCCTCACCCTAATCCACGGCTATACAACCGTATCAGTGACTGAAACATTGACCGTTGTCCTTCTCCTCTCCATAGGATACATGAGATTTGACAGGACTGAAAAATAGAGATCGACCGATTTATGATTTTTCAACGTCGCTACCGATTATTGGAGGAACAAAAAAAGCCGATACCGATTAAATCGGCCGATTTCTTTATTTTTTTTATATATATTATATTTGTAATAATGACACGTAAAATCAATTTGGTCTCAAATAAATAATGAAAAATGTTCAATTTGGTTTAAATAATGTAAAAACACAGTGTTGGAGAAGAATGTAAAAGTGCAATATGTGCCATGTAAGAAAGCTAACGTTTAAGTTCCTTGCTCAGAACATGAGAGCATGTGATGGTTCCTTTTAACATGAGTCTTCAATATTCCCATGTAAGAAGTTTTATGTTGTAGTTATAGGAATTATGGGTTGACTATTTCTCTCTATACAATTTGTATTTCATATACGTTTAACTATTGGATATTCTTACAGGCACTTTAGTATTGCCAGCCTAATCTCCGGAGTTGATAGGCTTGAAGTCATAAACAGTGCTAAGAGCTGCTGGCAAACGCAGTAATGTGCTGTTTGAATGAATGCTTACGAGCCTACTGCTACCTACCACTGCTCAGTCAGACTGCTCTATCAAATCATAGACTTAATTATAATAACACACAGAAATACGAGCATTTGGTCATTAATATGGTAAAATCCGGAAACTATAATTTCGAAAACAAAACATTTATTCTTTCAGTGAAATACGGAACCGTTCCGTATTTTATCGAACGGGTGGCATCCCTAAGTCTAAATATTCCTGTTACATTGCTCGACCTTCAATGTTATGTCATAATTACGTAAAATTCTGGCAAATTAATTACGGTCTTTGTTAGGAACAAATGGTCTTCACGCAGTTCGCAACGAGCCAGGCGGCCCAAACTGCTGCATATACCCTGACTCTGCTTGCACTGAACGCAAGAGAAGTAACAATTTCCCTAGTTAATATTGCCTGCTAACATAAATTTATTTTAACTAAATATGCAGGTTTAAAAATATATACTTCTGTGTATTGATTTTAAGAAAGGCATTGATGTTTATGGTTAGGTACATTTGTGCAACGATTGTGCTTTTTTCGCGAATGTGCTTTTGTTAAATCATCACCCGTTTGGCAAAATTGAAGTAGGCTGTGATTCGATTATAAATTAACAGGCACCGCATTGATTATATGCAATGCAGGACAAGCTAGTTAACCTAGTAATATCATCAACCATGTGTAGTTAACTAGTGATTATGTGAAGATTGCTAGTTTTTTTTATAAGATAAGTTTAATGCTAGCTAGCAACTTACCTTGGCTCCTTGCAGCCTCAAGTTCCTTTTGATGCTGCACTCGCGTAACAGGTGGTCAGTCTGCCGCACAGTCTCCTCGTGGAGTGCAATGTAATCGGCCATAATCTGCTTCCAAGAAGGTCGATTACCAATTGTTATGAAAACTTGAAATCGGCCTGCAAAACTTAACGAAGAACTGCAGTTACATTCAGATTAAGTAAATTGGTCCTAAATATTTCAACAAATAAAAGCTTATTTGTGACAAATCATTCCCTAAATCTTGTAATGAATAATGTGGAAATTGAGCAAGTTGAGGTGACTAAACTGCTTGGAGTAACCCTGGATTGTAAACTGTCATGGTCAAAACATGTTGATACAACAGTGATGCTTTGCCTTCTTAACAAAACTATCAACAAGGCAGGTCCAACCGGCCCTAGTTTTGTCGCACCTGGACTACTGTTCAGTTGTGTGGTCAGGTGCCACAAAAAAGGACTCAGGAAAATTGCAATTGGCTCAGAACTGGGCGGAACGGCTGGTCCTTGGATGTACACGGAGAGCTAACATTAATAATATGCATGTCAATCTCTCCTGGCTCAAAGTGGAGGAGAGATCGACTTCATCATTACTTGTATTTATGAGAGGTATTGACATGTTTAAAGCACCGAGTTGTCTGTTTGAACTACTGGCACACAGCTCAGACACCCATACATACCCCACAAGACATGCCACCAGAGGTCTCTTCACAGTTCCCAAGTCCCGAACAGACTATGGGAGGCGCACAGTACTACATAGAGCCATGACTACAAGGAACTACAGTATATTTCACATCAGGTAAGTCATGTAAGCAGTAAAATAAATTTTTTTTTTAAACCGATGAAAATACACCTTATGGAACAGTGGGGACTGTGAAAAGAGACACATGCATACACGATAACATACGCACTTTATACACAAACACGTGGATTTTGTGTTGTAGTGTAGTAGCCAGAGGGCGCACACTTAGTGTGTTGTGAAATCTGTAATGAATGTATTGTTTTTTAAAAATTGTATAACTGCCTTAATTTTTGCTGGACCCCAAGATAAGAGTCGTTTCTACCTTGGCAGAGCTAATGGGGATCCTTAATAAATACACATGGACGTGGCGGTGGAGTGGTGGCCTGAGGGAACAACACTGAATGTGTTGCGTAAGGTGTTGTGAAATGGAACTGTCTTATGTTGCTGGAACCCAGGAGCTGTTGCCTTGGTAACAACTAATAGGGTTCCGTAATAAATACAAGATGCTGATATAAGAAGGATTTTATCAAATTAATTTTGACATTGACTGTGTGTGTGTATATATGCTAATTTATCTTAGCTTAAGGACAATACCAGGTGCAAACTGCCAGCCGTCATATACAGTATGGGGTTCATGTCGTGGGCGTAGGCGTGAACCTATATACAGTAAGTAAATACCTTTGGGAAATGTTAAACGCTGTATTGTGAGCTAGCTAGCTATCTGCAGCAGGCCACTGTGTGTAGACTAATGAGCTGCTTGTTAGCTAGCTATCTGCAGCAGGCCACTGTGTGTAGGCTAATGAGCTGCTTGTTAGCTAGCTATCTGCAGCAGGCCACAGTGTGTAGGCTAATGAGCTGCTTGTTAGCTAGCTATCTGCAGCAGGCCACTGTGTGTAGGCTAATGAGCTGCTTGTTAGCTAGCTATCTGCAGCAGGCCACAGTGTGTAGGCTAATGAGCTGCTTGTTAGCTAGCTATCTGCAGCAGGCCACTGTGTGTAGGCTAATGAGCTGCTTGTTAGCTAGCTATCTGCAGCAGGCCACAGTGTGTAGGCTAATGAGCTGCTTGTTAGCTAGCTATCTGCAGCAGGCCACAGTGTATAGACTAATGAGCTGCTTGTTAGCTAGCTATCTGCAGCAGGCCACAGTGTAGACTAATGAGCTGCTTGTTAGCTAGCTATCTGCAGCAGGCCACAGTGTATAGGCTAATGAGCTGCTTGTTAGCTAGCTATCTGCAGCAGGCCACAGTGTATAGACTAATGAGCTGCTTGTTAGCTAGATATCTGCAGCAGGCCACAGTGTATAGACTAATGAGCTGCTTGTTAGCTAGCTATCTGCAGCAGGCCACAGTGTATAGACTAATGAGCTGCTTGTTAGCTAGCTATCTGCAGCAGGCCACAGTGTATAGACTAATGAGCTGCTTGTTAGCTAGCTATCTGCAGCAGGCCACAGTGTATAGACTAATGAGCTGCTTGTTAGCTAGTTATCTGCAGCAGACTAATGAGCTGCTTGTTAGCTGGCTATCTGCAGCAGGCCACAGTGTGTAGGCTAATGAGCTGCTTGTTAGCTAGCTATCTGCAGCAGGCCACAGTGTATAGACTAATGAGCTGCTTGTTAGCTAGCTATCTGCAGCAGGCCACTGTGTGTAGGCTAATGAGCTGCTTGTTAGCTAGCTATCTGCAGCAGGCCACAGTGTATAGACTAATGAGCTGCTTGTTAGCTAGCTATCTGCAGCAGGCCACTGTGTGTAGACTAATGAGCTGCTTGTTAGCTAGCTATCTAGTCAACTTTACATACTATAGCTAAGTGAAATATCATCAACTAGTTAACTTTATATTAGCTTCTTATCTTGATATAGGCCTATTTATCATTGTAAATTAAAAACTCATGCTCCAAATAACAGCAATGGAATCAGGGTGAAAGGATGTTCTGCTCCAGCTGTCAGCTAGGGGAGTATTGGTACTAGTTAGACAGGGTAAAGGTAGTATTGGTACTAGTTAAACAGGGTAAAGGGAGTATTGGTACTAGTTAGACAGGGTAAAGGGAGTATTGGTACTAGTTAGACAGGGTAAAGGGAGTATTGGTACTAGTTAGACAGGGTAAAGGGAGTATTGGTACTAGTTAGACAGGGTAAAGGGAGTATTGGTACTAGTTAGACAGGGTAAAGGGAGTATTGGTACTAGTTAGACAGGGTAAAGGGAGTATTGGTACTAGTTAAACAGGGTAAAGGGAGTATTGGTACTAGTTAGACAGGGTAAAGGGAGTATTGGTGCTAGTTAGACAGGGTAAAGGGAGTATTGGTACTAGTTAAGACAGGGTAACGGGGGTATTGGTACTAGTTAGACAGGGTAAAGGGAGTATTGGTACTAGTTAGACAGGGTAAAGGGAGTATTGGTACTAGTTAGACAGGGTAAAGGGAGTATTGGTGCTAGTTAGACAGGGTAAAGGTAGTATTGGTACTAGTTAGACAGGGTAAAGGGGGCATTGGTACTAGTTAGACAGGGTAAAGGGAGTATTGGTACTAGTTAGACAGGGTAACGGGGGTATTGGTACTAGTTAGACAGGGTAACGGGGGTATTGGTACTAGTTAGACAGGGTAAAGGGAGTATTGGTACTAGTTAGACAGGGTAAAGGGAGTATTGGTACTAGTTAGACAGGGTAAAGGGAGTATTGGTACTAGTTAGACAGGGTAAAGGGAGTATTGGTACTAGTTAGACAGGGTAAAGGTAGTATTGGTACTAGTTAGACAGGGTAAAGGGAGTATTGGTACTAGTTAGACAGGGTAAAGGGAGTATTGGTACTAGTTAGACAGGGTAAAGGGAGTATTGGTACTAGTTAGACAGGGTAAAGGGAGTATTGGTACTAGTTAGACAGGGTAAAGGGAGTATTGGTACTAGTTAAACAGGGTAAAGGGAGTATTGGTACTAGTTAGACAGGGTAAAGGGAGTATTGGTGCTAGTTAGACAGGGTAAAGGGAGTATTGGTACTAGTTAAGACAGGGTAACGGGGGTATTGGTACTAGTTAGACAGGGTAAAGGGAGTATTGGTACTAGTTAGACAGGGTAAAGGGAGTATTGGTACTAGTTAGACAGGGTAAAGGGAGTATTGGTGCTAGTTAGACAGGGTAAAGGTAGTATTGGTACTAGTTAGACAGGGTAAAGGGGGCATTGGTACTAGTTAGACAGGTGTTAGGGAAGATTCAGAATTTGTTGGTAACATATGTAAGATGTTTTATATTCATCAAATATGTGTAAGTTAATTCTCATCAGAATGGTATTTTTCTGTAATTCTGTGGTGAGGTTGCGTCTGTTCTATGTCAAAACTAAGTTGCCTGGGCCGCTGAGAGGGGAGAGGTCAAAGTGTCATCATGTGTAAACATATCTTTCACTATCTACCTTTCCCATAGTGGGGAAAGGAAGGTTGCAGTGTCTGGAATCATTCTATGCTCCCTCTTATGTTGTTTCTATCTTAACCTATAGCCTCACCCTCCTCTCCGTGAGTTTGTCCAGGAGTTTGTATTTAGAGTGGGTTGTATCTAAATGACTATTTGATATATGCCTGTTGATTTGGAGGATTGGTTTATGGTTTGGGAAAGGAGACAAAGCTGAACGATGAGTTATGTCTATGCTGTCTGACTATGTGTGTCTTTGCTATTAAAGGAACTCAGTTGCATTGTAAGGGGGCTCTCAGAGGATTCACTGGGAGACACTGAATCAATCTGAGAGTCACAGGGTTGTGATAGAGCTCATATAATTAAAGATGGACTTTTATAACTAACTCTGACTTGTGTGTGTGGTTTGCTCCCATGATTTGGTAAATAGAGGAAATTTCCACGACATTTGGCGACGAGGAGGGGATGTGAATCTTCACTCGGTGACCGTTCCTATGATCTAGGTAAATAAGTCGTGCACGAGGGATCCCCTAAACTTGGGATCTCAGGGAGAACCACACTTCGGGAAACGGAGCAGATGGACCAACCTTTGATCTAAGAGGAAGCGAGCCGAGTGGATACCACATCTCGAACTGAGTTTTTTTTAAGAAAAAGGTGAGCGAACCACACACAGATTTGAAGTCGAGTTTTTTAATTATGCCTGTTACGTATACTCTGAGCGTGAATTCCTTTGTAAGGAAGGCACCTTGGCGGCGTAAGCAGGGCCGAGTCAGAGGAGAGTAATCTGGGGGTTTTGTGGACTCAAAAGATACTCTGCGCTGTCCGGTTGCCAGTGACCAAGAGCCCTCCTGACACTGAATTGATCACAGTGGGGATTTGGTGAGGTCTGTCGGGGTGAGGGGCCAGGGGGTCTGTGTGTTCTAGGTGAAACACGGCACTTGGTGAAGCCCTATTGGAAGAAGGACCTCATTCTGTGTGTCTGTGTGATTTGTCTAAGTGACCCTCAGATGTGGTGAATTCCAATTATTTTAAATGTGCTAGCCAGGTATGCCCTAGGGTTACTCTGTGTGAGTCGGACCGTTCTGTGTGAGCGGGGTAGGGTTACTCTGTGTGAGTCGGACCGTTCTGTGTGAGCGGGGTAGGGTTTACTCTGTGTGGGCAAACCTTTTGATGTTCTGTGTGGACGTCAGAAAAGTTCTATGTGAAAAATCTGACCAATCCTGTGTGGATGATCCTGAAAGTTCTGTGTGAGTACCTAAGATTTCTTAAAGTTTTATATGGATTCTGTGAATTATTTGAAATTATGATAAATGGTATGTGTGTATAAAGTAATGCTGAAAATGATTAGATACAATTTAAACCACCCATTCGTAGACGTACGTAGGTTTTGAGTTGATATCTTAAATGGATAATTTGATAAAGATGAAGTTTTTAAGCACTATTAAAGTAATCTACAAAATCTGGGAAATTGAGCTCTAGAAACTGATTTAGAGTGTGTCCACTTTTGGTTATCTTACCCTAACGATGTAACTATAGAACGCATATTGGAGTATCTCCGTCTGGGGGAAACATTTAAAATTAAACTGCCCTTAAGGTCTGAACATGTTATACTTTTTCTTCCCAGTATGAGAGAAGTTGCGGGATTTATTGAATAAACTGTTTTCCATAAAGTTAAATAGAATTCGAGGGATGCTCGATGTAATTTATAATGTTGTACAAAGCCTAAGGTTGTCCATCAAACGAATTATCCTTGCGTGATTAATGTGATGTAGTAAAGTAATTGAAATATGTTGCATAAGTAAACATAATCTACTTTTACTGTTTCCTAGTCATTAGTGTCGATTTTATTCTTTGATTGCTAATATATTCATTTGGAATTTGAGAATCATAGCTGGAGCAATGTTTGTACTATTAAAATTGGGCTATTATACTTCTGGGAATTACCGATAGTGACGTGTTTTGATTTTACTTTGTAGATGGGGTTTATATCCGGAGAATTTTGGTTACTGACAATAGCATTAGTGGTTCAGTGGTAGAAATCTCGCCTGCAACGCGGGAGGCCCGAGTTCCATTCCCAGTCACGGCGCTGGCTGAATTCAGACTTTTTGACTGTAAATAATCTATTTGTATGTTTTGCCTGGAAAGTTATGGTCGCTGGTGTTTGTATAAGAGATACATTTAACGTTTTCAATAGATTGTTTAGGTTAAATTGATAGGATAATTCAATTTAAAATAATAACGAAGCGAATTCTGATGCAAGACGATGTCTGTTCACTAAATTATCTGCTGGAATAATGTATTGAGAATTGGGTCGTATTTAAATTACTGTATCAATAGAGAAGACAGTTACCTAAGTTAAAGACACTCTGAATGATAGCGGGGAGAGAATGGCGATAGGAAAGTGGTTACGGAAATGTTTTTCATTCTTATAGATTGACTGACGCATGTTATAATTTTTGCGCTGTGTGTGTTATTTTTAAAGAAATATGATACATTTCATAAGTGTGGAGAGCAAAGAGAAGAGGAAGTTATAAAGTTGAGGTTTTAATCTTACGATAGAGGTAAGGAAAAACGTTGAAATGAGAGGGGTTATATTTTTGCCCAACTGGGGGAAAAAGAAGTAGGAAAGTTGAGTTGAAAGTATGTAAGAGAGTGAGTTGTTATGTTGGCTGCTCATTGTCAGGGAAAGTTGCTGGAGGCAGGTAGATTGTTGTAGAATAACGTACATTTGCGTTATTAGTTTGAATATACAATAACCTTACTCTAATTGTTTTAACCGTTGTTCAGGTACATTTTTGTCTGTATTTCTAGCAGCTGATTCGCTAGGTGGGCATCATAGATTTGTGGCGTTTATATTTACTGTATTAGGCTATGAGAATTGGGAGACTGGATGTCTGAATCATAAAACTTTGTAAAGATAGCTTCTGATTGTTATTGATTTTTTGCTTTGATTGTTTAAGTAACACCAGTAAATTTGAGCAGGAAAGTTCATGTACTCTAAGGTTATGGTATGTTTCCATTATGTGGAACAATGTAAGGTCATTAAAGGTGATTGCTGGATTGAATAGTACGCCAACCTGTTGACAGAAGACTGAATGGGTATGAATGTTGAAAAGCAAGGTTGGGCCAAAGACTGAACTAGTATGTTAAGTGGGGGAGTATCATAGATTTTAATTATAGTGTTGTTATAGTAGTTATATAGTGTAGTCAAAACAATTTCATATGTTTTGGTAAATTAGCTAGGTTGAATTTGGTATTTGAGTTCCTTTATTATTTGCTTTTTAAAAGAAAGGTTGGAATCAAGTATGATGCCTTGGCACTTAAAATCAGATACCACCAGGAGCTTTTTACATCAGTACTTGTTTTTTGAGGAACATGCAGACTGTGTTTTATTTTATTGAGATGTAAACATGAGTCTCTGAGCAATTTTGTCATCTGAATCATTATAGTAGTGAGTTCTTGTGTAGTTTGTTATTTGCATGAATTTATCACTGTATCATCTGCATACATTGGAAACTTCAGACCCTGTACAGACTAAAGGAAGATCATTAATGGATGTGCTGAACAGTATTGACCTTTGTGGATATCAGTGGGGGAAAAAAATAAGTTTATTTTTATTTTACGATGATGAGACAGCACCGACTTTTGAAGGATTTTAGATTTGTTTAAAAAAATCAGAATTGTTTTTTTACTAAATTTATATCAACAGATTGAAATTATTAGGGTTGCTGATTAAAAGTTTTTTTTAGGAGTTGATTTAACGTATCATGCATATACATTGATTTGATTAAAACTTATGATTAATGATTTGAGGTACAGTGGAATTATCATTAGGTTTGGTTTATAGTTCACGTTTGAGTTTCTGAATCAATGTAGTGTAAATGAATACTAAGTGTTTTTGTGTTTTTCTTCGGGAAAATTGATATTTCACTGTCTCTCTGGAATGTGTCCAGGGAATGTACTCTTGGGGAGAGTGAGTGAAATTGGGGCCATAAACTACCACATTGAAGGGGCCACTCACCACATTGGGATTGTAATGAGTTTTTATTTAATGACTTTTCATTACACACGCAAATTCTTTTGATAAAGGAATGTTCTGGGAACATGGAATTATGAAAATGTTTGGAACTAGTTGATTATTGTTTGCAAATTGTTTCATATAGTGCAAAACACTGCTTTGGAGGGTTTTGTATGACCTATGACCTTCTGATGACTTTCCGTTGTGGCTTGATCACCCGCATTGGAAAGCCATTTGGATAATTAAATTATGGTCATTTGTAATACTGCTTCCAAATAATTTGTGTAATTGGTAAATATGTTTCTTAATCCATATTTGTAATTTGGACCAGTGTGAAGAGGGTATTGCATTTAACTAAGGGTATGCTGCTTTAAGTCTATTTTCCTATGACCAAAGGGGTTAAATCATTTTTCTTTGTGGAGTGTTTTTTTTTCTTTCTTCAGTTTAGTGATTTTAATTTGATTAGGTTAGCTGACATTTTGTTTTACATTACTCTCATATGGAGAGATGTGTGTAAAACATGGGGGAGGATTCAGTTTGTTGAGGGTTTGAATTGAAGTTATGCAACTTAAGTGATATGTGAATGAGTGTATTGTATTGTTGGGTGTATTGTATTGTTGAGTGTATTGTATTGTTGAGTGTATTGTTGTGTTGAGTGTATTGTTGTGTTTGTTTTGTTCTATTCCCGAGGGGTATAGGTCTAATTTCTTGATCCTGGGCTCTACGATGGAGTTGACAGTGAGATGGGGAGTATAAACCAATTTGAAAGAATAGTTTCAATAGAATGTTTTGATATTCTCTGTGAAATATGTTTAGATATGTGTGTTAAGAATAATTGGTAAAAGTAATCATTTATCATGTAGTTAATGAACTGAACTAAACTGTTGTTCTGATCTGTTCTTTCGAGGTTATCATGAAGGGTGACATCAGACTGTATCTTAATGCATGGAAGAGATAATTTGGACCGAATGGTGTGTGTACCTCAAAACCCCCTCTAACTGGCTGAAGAAGAGAGACAAAGGCATTGAAGGAGGCTTTCCAAACCACTTCTACCGAGAGAAAAGAACCAAGCCAGAAATTGGTGTACAGTATCAGATCTAAGCTATCAACTGCTTTTCTTTCGTGGTTCTCTCATACTGTGAGAATCTTGGAGTGATCATGGAGAAAGATCTGTTCTAACATTTTCTTATGATGCTGGTATGTTGGTTGACGAATGGACAAGACATGAGTGGTAAAGATGAGACATTGAAATTGGGACATTATCAAGGGCCGTCCACTTTGAACTGTAAAGCTATTTGAAGAAAAACGAAGATGCCAGAAGATGCCGTGCCTGAGAGGGGGGGGGGTTTAATCTAACTGTGCCATTAAAATAGTTTATACTTTTGTGGTATCAGATTGATTGAAGATGTCTACACCATGTAAATTGTAGTAATTTAGATTAAGAATGCATTGAGATACTGATCTGTATTAAAATCATGATTAAAAAAGTTAATAGTAGAATTATGGGATAATTATACTGAATGTAAATCTGCTAATATTGATGTGTGTTAAATTGAGGTTTTTACTTTGAGTGATAAGACAAATTTGAATCACTGAGGAGTGCTATTCTAAATATTGGTTTGCTAAATAGTTGGGTTGTTACTTATGATTTGTAATATGAATGATTTCAATGACCTATTCTCTATTCCTGAGTATATTTCTGAGCATGAGTACTTAGAGGGATGTCTGTCCTATATGTTGTGAGGAGGCCTGTTTAGACACTGGTTCTCGTGTAATTGAAAGAGCATAAATATGTTATGTTTTTATTTTCCTCAAATGGATTATTCTGTGTTATTAAACATGTGCAAGGTTGTCTTGTAGAATAAAGGTTGTTGTAATCTTAGTTTCAGAAGGGAGGAAGCTTACATATAAGCTAAGGTATTTGACATTGAGGGGATTTGAATTTTAAAATATTGAGTATGTTACTATTCTGATTCTTCAAAAGGGACTGAGTCCCTTGAGAGGGGAATGTTAGGGAAGATTCAGAATTTGTTGGTAACATATGTAAGATGTTTTATATTCATCAAATATGTGTAAGTTAATTCTCATCAGAATGGTATTTTTCTGTAATTCTGTGGTGAGGTTGCGTCTGTTCTATGTCAAAACTAAGTTGCCTGGGCCGCTGAGAGGGGAGAGGTCAAAGTGTCATCATGTGTAAACATATCTTTCACTATCTACCTTTCCCATAGTGGGGAAAGGAAGGTTGCAGTGTCTGGAATCATTCTATGCTCCCTCTTATGTTGTTTCTATCTTAACCTATAGCCTCACCCTCCTCTCCGTGAGTTTGTCCAGGAGTTTGTATTTAGAGTGGGTTGTATCTAAATGACTATTTGATATATGCCTGTTGATTTGGAGGATTGGTTTATGGTTTGGGAAAGGAGACAAAGCTGAACGATGAGTTATGTCTATGCTGTCTGACTATGTGTGTCTTTGCTATTAAAGGAACTCAGTTGCATTGTAAGGGGGCTCTCAGAGGATTCACTGGGAGACACTGAATCAATCTGAGAGTCACAGGGTTGTGATAGAGCTCATATAATTAAAGATGGACTTTTATAACTAACTCTGACTTGTGTGTGTGGTTTGCTCCCATGATTTGGTAAATAGAGGAAATTTCCACGACACAGGGTAAAGGGAGTATTGGTACTAGTTAGACAGGGTAACGGGGGTATTGGTACTAGTTAGACAGGGTAACGGGGGTATTGGTACTAGTTAGACAGGGTAAAGGGAGTATTGGTACTAGTTAGACAGGGTAAAGGGAGTATTGGTACTAGTTAGACAGGGTAAAGGGAGTATTGGTACTAGTTAGACAGGGTAAAGGTAGTATTGGTACTAGTTAGACAGGGTAAAGGGAGTATTGGTACTAGTTAGACAGGGTAAAGGGAGTATCGGTACTAGTTAGACAGGGTAAAGGGAGTATTGGTACTAAATAAATTAAGACTAAAAAAAATATTATTTTATTACAAAGAAGCGTCCCGTCCACTAGGTTATACGTCACGCTAGAAACATCGCCATCTGTTGTCTGGAGTGGGTAACGCAGTCGAGGAAAATATTTGATTTTCAGACAAAGTTTCTTTCAAAAGTTTAATATTATATTGAGACTTACAAAGAGAAGCTTTGGTTCATCAATTAACTTTTGATGAGTGAGAATTTTAATATCAACTTCACATCTACTACACATCTGTATTCTATGCAAATTCTGATTCATTCAGTCAACAGATAATATCAAAATAAACAACTCTATACTGCTTCTACATGGTGGAATTGGTGGGAACATTCATGTTTTTCATGTCAACAACTTATCAATGTTGTTATAAAAACGCCACCACATTTTCATCGTCCTTTAGCTTGACGACTAGTAAACAAATGAACTCAATGAAACAAAACGACTAAATTCAAGAGGTTTCAAAGTTCAAAATCAAGAAATGCTCATTCTATTAATCTATTCCATAATGTACATGGTGCAATATCTAAATCATGTATTCAATCAAATTCATTTAGCGAAAAGCCAGATCCCATCACATCCAAGAGGTTAGAATCAAGAAATCCAAAACTCTATTAATCTATATAATAATATCCCCAAATTATAATGAACAACAGAGGGTTTATAGTTGTATCCATTAAAGTTCATAATCAAAACAAAATACAAATTGTGTTTAATCTGATTTTAGATCAGGTCTCCAGATAAACATTTTTTTTTTTAAAGTTGGCATATTTTTAATGATTTCATATAAACAATATGATTTAATTTGGCATGAACAAAAACACAAATTCTCAGTCAAAAACACAAGTCAGAACACAGCCTCTCTATTCTCTCATGTGATTTCAGGTCCTCTGACTGGGAAAATGTCTTTCCACAATGAGAGCAGTGGTATGTCTTCTCCTCCTGTGTATGTATTCTTTCATGCTTATTCAGATGTCTTAATCGGTTAAATGTCTTTCCACACAGGGAGCAGTAGTATGTCTTATCCCCTCCTGTGTGTGTCCTGTCATGCCTATTCAGGGCCCCTAACTTGGTAAAACTCTTTCCGCACAGGGAGCATTGGTAGGGCTTTTCTTGTGTGTGTTTTGTCTCATGCTCTTTTAGGTTCCCTAAGCGGGTAAAATTCTTTCCACAAAGGGAGCATTGGAAAGGCTTTCCCCCTGTGTGTATCTTCTCATGCTCCTTCAGCCTCCCTAACTTGGTAAAACTCTTTCCGCACAGGGAGCATTGGAATGGCTTTTCACCTGTGTGTATCTTCTCATGCTCCTTCAGCCTCCCTAACTGGGTAAAACGCTTTCCACACTGGGAACATTGGAAAGGTTTTTCCCCTGTGTGTGAACTCTCATGGGTTTTCAGGCTCCCTAACCTGGCGAAAGTCAATCCACACTGGGAACAGTGGAACGGTTTCTCTCCAGAGTGTATTCTCTTATGCTCCCTTAGGCTCCCTAACCAGGTAAATCTCTTTTCACACTGGGAACATTGGAAAGGCTTTTCTCCTGTGTGTTTTCTCTCGTGCTGTTTTAGGTACCCTGACCAACTAAAACTCTTTCCACAGTGGGAGCAGTGGTGTCGTCTCGCTGGTTTGGGCGTCTCTGGGTCTGGTTCCCCTGAAGGACTCTTCCTGCTGTCAGAGTGGGAGTCTGGTCTCTCTCCTGCCAAAGACAAACAGATTATTTTAGTTAAACAGAGACCTGAATGAAATCTCCAAATGATAAAACTGTCTTCCTATGAGGTTTAATCCAGACTAGACACCTCAATAGAATAGTGTCTGTAGTGGTCTGTAGGCCAATAAAAACACTCTTCAACTTGACTATTGTGAAGCAGTATTAGACCTAATGGATAAATAGACTGGTCAGTATAGGATACATGTAATAGACTAGTCAGTATAGGATACATGTATTAGACCTAATGGATAAATAGACTAGTCAGTATAGGATACATGTATTAGACCTAATGGATAAATAGACTAGTCAGTATAGGATACATGTAATAGACTAGTCAGTATAGGATACATGTATTAGACTAGTCAGTATAGGATACATGTAATAGACTAGTCAGTATAGGATACATGTAATAGACTAGTCAGTATAGGATACATGTAATAGACTAGTCAGTATAGGATACATGTATTAGACTAGTCAGTATAGGATACATGTAATAGACTAGTCAGTATAGGATACATGTAATAGACTAGTCAGTATAGGATACATGTATTAGACCTAATGGATAAATGGACTAGTCAGTATAGGATACATGTAATAGACTAGTCAGTATAGGATACATGTAATAGACCTAATGGATAAATGGACTAGTCAGTATAGGATACATGTATAAATAAGTATATACTATTAGTTCTTTCAGATGAGCATACTAGAGCTTTTCCCGTCTATCGGAAGTTGATGCTGTTGCTATGCAACCTCTTCCTAGCTAATTAGCATAACACATAACTAGTTAGACATTTTACGACTTAAATTATGCTTCTTTGCCGACATTTACTGACAGCGGCCACATTCAATGGGTGTTGAGCATACGAGCTGTATCACCACCTGGTACGGCAGCTGCACCACCCACAACCGCAGGGCTCCGCCCACAACCGCAGGGCACCGCCCACAACCGCAGCTGCACCGCCCACAACCGCATGGCACCGCCCACAACTGCAGGGCTCCGCCCACAACCGCAGAGCATACGAGCTGTATCACCACCTGGTACGGCAGCTGCACCGCCCACAACCGCAGGGCACAGCACACATAATGGAACACTGGTCACTTTAATAATGGAACACTGGTCACTTTAATAATGGAACACTGGTCACTTTAATAATGGAACACTGGTCACTATAATAATGGAACACTGGTCACTTTAATAATGGAACACTGGTCACTTTAATAATGGAACACTGGTCACTTTAATAATGGAACACTGGTCACTATAATAATGGAACACTGGTCACTTTAATAATGGAACACTGGTCACTTTAATAATGGAACACTGGTCCCTTTAATAATGGAACACTGGTCACTTTAATAATGGAACACTGGTCCCTTTAATAATGGAACACTGGTCACTTTAATAATGGAACACTGGTCACTTTAATAATGGAACACTGGTCACTTTAATAATGGAACACCGGTCACTTTAATAATGGAACACCGGTCACTTTAATAATGGAACACCGGTCACTTTAATAGTGGAACACTGGTCACTTTAATAATGGAACACTGGTCACTTTAATAATGGAACACTGGTCACTTTAATAATGGAACACTGGTCAGAATGGTTCCATTTTGCTTTACTCATCTCATATGTATATACTGTATTCTATTCTACTGTATTTAAGTCAATGCCACTCTGACGTTGCTCAACCTAATATTTGATATATTTCTTCATTATTATACTATAGATTTGTGTGTATTGTTGTGAATTGTTAGATACAACTGCACTGTTGGAGCTGGAAACACAAGCATGTCTCCACACCTGCTAAATATGTGACCAATGAAATTCATTTGAAGTTATTCTACCATCTCTACTGATCTGCGTGACAAGTATGATTTTCATTGGCACATTTTTTCATGGAACAGTTTCATTTAATTTATAATAAAATATTTAATCTCAAAATCATTGTCATGTGATTAATCAAGATGGTATCTAAATGAAAATGATACAAACCTAAAAAGTAACTTATTTTGCCAAATATGTAAAAAAAAAAAATACCTACGTAAAGACAACAAATAAAAACATTGCAGACTGCAGTTAGAAAATATCCTGATAAAAATAAATCTCCTATAAATCACATTGGCTACACATGGCCTGTCTGCTAGGAACTGGAAACATTGGCTACACATGGCCTGTCTGCTAGGAACTGGAAACATTGGCTACACATGGCCTGTCTGCTAGGAGCTGGAAACATTGGCTACACATGGCCTGTCTGCTAGGAGCTGGAAACATTGGCTACACATGGCCTGTCTGCTAGGAACTGGAAACATTGGCTACACATGGCCTGTCTGCTAGGAGCTGGAAACATTGGCTACGCATGGCCTGTCTGCTAGGAGCTGGAAACATTGGCTACACATGGCCTGTCTGCTAGGAACTGGAAACATTGGCTACACATGGCCTGTCTGCTAGGAACTGGAAACATTGCCTACACATGGCCTGTCTGCTAGGAGCTGGAAACATTGGCTACACATGGCCTGTCTGATAGGAGCTGGAAACATTGGCTACACATGGCCTGTCTGCTAGGAATTGGAAACATTGGCTACACATGGCCTGTCTGCTAGGAACTGGAAACATTGGCTACACATGGCCTGTCTGCTAGGAACTGGAAACATTGGCTACACATGGCCTGTCTGCTAGGAACTGGAAACATTGGCTACACATGGCCTGTCTGCTAGGAGCTGGAAACATTGGCTACACATGGCCTGTCTGCTAGGAACTGGAAACATTGGCTACACATGGCCTGTCTGCTAGGAGCTGGAAACATTGGATTAACTTGGTCTGGCCCAGAAGATGGTGCTAGTGAACTCACAACATTGTATTAAATATTCTGGGCCCTCAGAGTTTCCTGCCCCAGTGAGCTCTGGACAGACAGACACAGCTGAAGGCCAAGGGATAATTAGTAATCAGGTAGGGCTATTTTCTGACGTTTCCATTGGATGCCGTAAGATGCGATGGATAATTAGTAATCAGGTAGGGCTATTTTCCGACGTTTCCATTGGATGCCGTAAGATGCGTTGGATAATTAGTAATCAGGTAGGGCTATTTTCTGACGTTTCCATTGGATGCCGTAAGATGCGTTGGATAATTAGTAATCAGGTAGGGCTATTTTCTGACGTTTCCATTGGATGCCGTAAGATGCGTTGGATAATTAGTAATCAGGTAGGCCTTTAAAAAAAAAGACTTTTCCATTGAATCAGAGGATGAAAAATAACAAATAAATCACCCTGAGTGGTTCTCTAAAGGGAGAGAGCAGGAAAGATGTTTCTAATCTGCTCCATTGAGGAACTATTGTCATTCTCCATGGATGTAAAAACACACTTTGTTTACTTCCTGTTTGAGGAGAAGAAAAAAAAGACTTTTTGAAGCTCCACAGTTTATTAGTGGTGGTGGTGAGTTAAAACTATCAGATCCCCAAAATGGGCACATTTATATCCCTACATTTGAGGGCCAGGTAGTCTACAGACCTGCTTCTATCAGGTGAGTGTCCTTACTCAAGATTGACAGGAGAGCGCCAAACTAAATTAATAAAATTGACAAAAACTCATAAACGGAATGAAAATACACCAACGTTTGCTTCTCACAAGTGTAGCATAGGTTATAAGCTCTGCAAACAACGTGTCCACTCTGACAACGACACGGGTAATAATATATTGAATGCATTAACAGAAATGACTGTAACCAAACAAACATTGCAGATAATAAATGATGATAATTAAGGGTAAATGTAGAACTGGTGAAATATTTATTGTGGAATTAATAGGTAAATATCCTATAGGTGATATATGTATTGGGGAATTGATAGGTAAACATCCTATAGGTGATATATGTATTGGGGAATTGATAGGTAAATATCCTATAGGTGATATATGTATAGGGGAATTGATAGGTAAATATCCTATAGGTGATATATGTATTGGGGAATCGATAGGTAAATATCCTATAGGTGATATATGTATAGGGGAATTGATAGGTAAATATCCTATAGGTGATATATGTATTGGGGAATCGATAGGTAAATATCCTATAGGTGATATATGTATTGGGGAATTGATAGGTAAATATCCTATAGGTGATATATGTATTGGGGAATTGATAGGTAAATATCCTATAGGTGATATATGTATTGGGGAATTGATAGGTAAATATCCTATAGGTGATATATGTATTGGGGAATTGATAGGTAAATATCCTATAGGTGATATATGTATTGGGGAATTGATAGGTAAATATCCTATAGGTGATATATGTATTGGGGAATTGATAGGTAAATATCCTATAGGTGATATATGTATTGGGGAATCGATAGGTAAATGTCTTATAGGTGATATATGTATTGGGGAATCGATAGGTAAATGTCTTATAGGTGATATATGTATTGGGGAATTGATAGGTAAATATCCTATAGGTGATATATGTATTGGGGAATCGATAGGTAAATATCCTATAGGTGATATATGTATAGGGGAATCGATAGGTAAATATCCTATAGGTGATATATGTATTGGGGAATCGATAGGTACATGTCTTATAGGTGATACTGGTGTACCACCCCCACGACCTCTGAAATGGATTAGTCCACTCAGACAGGTGTCTAGTGTGACACATTTGTTATCATATATTTGCCACTGCTCAACTAACAAAAAATATATTGGTTGACCAACAGCCTATCGACCAAATCAATGGACCAGGTGACTAAATGGGATGAGCCCTAAAAACAATGGACCAGGGGACTAAATGGGATCAACCCTAAAACAATGGACCAGGGGACTAAATGGGATCAACCCTAAAACAATGGACCAGGGGACTAAATGGGATCAGCCCTAAAACAATGGACCAGGGGACTAAATGGGATCAGCCCTAAAACAATGGACCAGGGGACTAAATGGGATCAGCCCTAAAACAATGGACCAGGGGACTAAATGGGATCAGCCCTAAAACAATGGACCAGGGGACTAAATGGGATCAGCCCTAAAACAATGGACCAGGGGACTAAATGGGATCAGCACTAAAACAATGGACCAGGGGACTAAATGGGATCAGCCCTAAAACAATGGACCAGGGGACTAAATGGGATCAGCCCTAAAACAATGGACCAGGGGACTAAATGGGATCAGCCCTAAAACAATGGACCAGGGGACTAAATGGGATCAGCCCTAAAAACAAATACACATAATAAATACCAAATCAATAAATGCAGATCAAACAGTTTACATAACATACAATATTACAAGCAATTTAAGAACAAACACATTCCTCAACAATGAGGTGGAACACTGACTATGAGGAAACCGTCAGGACTACAGACACAGAGAGAGGATGGTAGAACACTGACTATGAGGAAACTGTCCAGACTACAGACACAGAGAGAGGATGGTAGAACACTGACTGAGGAAACTGTCCAGACTACAGAGACAGAGAGAGGATGGTAGAACACTGACTATGAGGAAACCGTCAGGACTACAGAGACAGAGAGGATGGTAGAACACTGACTATGAGGAAACCATCAGGACTACAGACACAGAGAGAGGATGGTAGAACACTGACTATGAGGAAACCATCAGGACTACAGACACAGAGAGAGGATGGTAGAACACTGACTGAGGAAACTGTCCAGACAGTCAGGACTACAGAGACAGAGAGAGGATGGTAGAACACTGACTGAGGAAACTGTCCAGACTACAGACACAGAGAGAGGATGGTAGAACACAGACTATGAGGAAACTGTCAGGACTACAGACACAGAGAGAGGATGGTAGAAAACTGACTGAGGAAACTGTCCAGACAGTCAGGACTACAGAGACAGAGAGAGGATGGTAGAACACTGACTGAGGAAACTGTCCAGACTACAGACACAGAGAGAGGATGGTAGAACACTGACTGAGGAAACTGTCCAGACAGTCAGGACTACAGACACAGAGAGAGGATGGTAGAACACTGACTGAGGAAACTGTCCAGACAGTCAGGACTACAGACACAGAGAGAGGATGGTAGAACACAGACTATGAGGAAACTGTCCAGACTACAGACACAGAGAGAGGATGGTAGAACACTGACTGAGGAAACTGTCCAGACTACAGACACAGAGAGAGGATGGTAGAACACTGACTGAGGAAACTGTCCAGACAGTCAGGACTACAGAGACAGAGAGAGGATGGTAGAACACTGACTGAGGAAACTGTCCAGACAGTCAGGACTACAGACACAGAGAGGATGGTAGAACACTGACTATGAGGAAACTGTCAGGACTACAGACACAGAGAGAGGATGGTAGAACACTGACTGAGGAAACTGTCCAGACTACAGACACAGAGACAGAGAGAGGATGGTAGAACACTGACTGAGGAAACTGTCCAGACTACAGACACAGAGACAGAGAGAGGATGGTAGAACACTGACTATGAGGAAACTGTCCAGACAGTCAGGACTTATTGTCTAAGTTGTTTGGCATAGTGGTCAAAGTAGCCGATTTGTGTTTACAACAATGTTGGAAGTGATGACGTCACAACGGGCCCTTTTAGAATAGTGAGGAAGTGATGACGTCACAACGGGCCCTTTTAGAATAGTGAGGAAGTGATGACGTCACAACGGGCCCTTATGGAATAGTGAGGAAGTGATGACGTCACAACGGGCCCTTTTAGAATAGTGAGGAAGTGATGACGTCACAACGGGCCCTTATGGAATAGTGAGGAAGTGATGACGTCACAACGGGCCCTTTTAGAATAGTGAGGAAGTGATGACGTCACAACGGGCCCTTATGGAATAGTGAGGAAGTGATGACGTCACAACGGGCCCTTTTAGAATAGTGAGGAAGTGATGACGTCACAACGGGCCCTTATGGAATAGTGAGGAAGTGATGACGTCACAACGGGCCCTTTTAGAATAGTGAGGAAGTGATGACGTCACAACGGGCCCTTTTAGAATAGTGAGGAAGTGATGACGTCACAACGGGCCCTTATGGAATAGTGAGGAAGTGATGACGTCACAACGGGCCCTTATGGAATAGTGAGGAAGTGATGACGTCACAACGGGCCCTTTTAGAATAGTGAGGAAGTGATGACGTCACAACGGGCCCTTATGGAATAGTGAGGAAGTGATGACGTCACAACGGGCCCTTTTAGAATAGTGAGGAAGTGATGACGTCACAACGGGCCCTTTTAGAATAGTGAGGAAGTGATGACGTCACAACGGGCCCTTTTAGAATAGTGAGGAAGTGATGACGTCACAACGGGCCCTTTTAGAATAGTGAGGAAGTGATGACGTCACAACGGGCCCTTTTAGAATAGTGAGGAAGTGATGACGTCACAACGGGCCCTTTTAGAATAGTGAGGAAGTGATGACGTCACAACGGGCCCTTATGGAATAGTGAGGAAGTGATGACGTCACAACGGGCCCTTTTAGAATAGTGAGGAAGTGATGACGTCACAACGGGCCCTTATGGAATAGTGAGGAAGTGATGACGTCACAACGGGCCCTTTTAGAATAGTGAGGAAGTGATGACGTCACAACGGGCCCTTTTAGAATAGTGAGGAAGTGATGACGTCACAACGGGCCCTTTTAGAATAGTGAGGAAGTGCCGTGAAAGTGAACGAAGACAAAAACGTTTAATAGTTTAAGAAGTAAAAGACACCAAAGAGGTGTAGCCAACCAGCCACACTATTCCAGACCGATCTGCACGTTTTTAAAGTTTATATGACGTTTCCAGCTTAAACGTGAAGGAGTAGCGTTCCTAATTATAATAATAACTAAATGGTCATTTTCCATTACGAAAAATTGTGTGACTTGCTTCAGGTCTTTTAAAAGTGTTTATTAAAAAAAGAAAAAAAATCCCTCAGTGGAAAATGTATATAGTTACACTGTAGTTGAATAGCCTGAACATGTGAAAGATGGTTTGGTGTCTCTAGCTTGAAAGGTATCCTGAGTTACATGTAATGTTGGTGGGTATAAAAAAAGGCAGGATAATGTGGACTCTGAATCACTCTGAAAAGGCAGGATAATGTGGACTCTGAATCACTCTGAGAAGGCAGGATAATGTGGACTCTGAATCACTCTGAAAAGGCAGGATAATGTGGACTCTGAATCACTCTGAAAAGGCAGGATAATGTGGACTCTGAATCACTCTGAAAAGGCAGGATAATGTGGACTCTGAATCACTCTGAAAAGGCAGGATAATGTGGACTCTGAATCACTCTGAAAAGGCAGGATAATGTGGACTCTGAATCACTCTGAGAAGGCAGGATAATGTGGACTCTGAATCACTCTGAGAAGGCAGGATAATGTGGACTCTGAATCACTCTGAAAAGGCAGGATAATGTGGCTTCTGAATCACTCTGAAAAGGCAGGATAATGTGGACTCTGAATCACTCTGAGAAGGCAGGATAATGTGGACTCTGAATCACTCTGAGAAGGCAGGATAATGTGGACTCTGAATCACTCTGAGAAGGCAGGATAATGATTAGTGATTAGAAAAGCTTTAGGTTATTTGGGGAGAGAAATAGTGATGAGTATTTTTTATGGTCGTTGAAGAACCATGTAGAATAGGTTCCTATGGAGACCTACTGATAAACTAACAGTGATCACTGAAAAGTACTGTACATTTTTTCCTGAAGACAATGTGTTGTTTTCTAGCTTGTTTTAATGTATGTATGGCTGCGATATACATGATAGTAGTGGTAGTGACTGGTTATAGTAGTGGTAGTGACTGGTTATAGTAGTGGTAGTGACTGGTTATAGTAGTGGTAGTGACTGGTTATAGTAGTGGTAGTGACTGGTTATAGTAGTGGTAGTGACTGGTTATAGTAGTGGTAGTGACTGGTTATAGTAGTGGTAGTGTCTACAGTAGTAGTGGTAGTGACTGGTTATAGTAGTGGTAGTGACTGGTTATAGTAGTGGTAGTGACTGGTTATAGTAGTGGTAGTGACTGGTTATAGTAGTGGTAGTGACTGGTTATAGTAGTGGTAGTGACTGGTTATAGTAGTGGTAGTGACTGGTTATAGTAGTGGTAGTGACTGGTTATAGTAGTGGTAGTGTCTACAGTAGTAGTGGTAGTGACTGGTTATAGTAGTGGTAGTGACTGGTTATAGTAGTGGTAGTGACTGGTTATAGTAGTGGTAGTGACTGTTTATAGTAGTGGTAGTGTCTACAGTAGTAGTGGTAGTGACTGGTTATAGTAGTGGTAGTGACTGGTTATAGTAGTGGTAGTGTCTACAGTAGTAGTGGTAGTGACTGGTTATAGTAATGGTAGTGACTGGTTATAGTAATGGTAGTGACTGGTTATAGTTGGAAAAGTAGGTGGATGAAAAGGACAGCTGGAACATATGAAAATTGGTTTGTTGTATCTAGCTTGAACGGTTCAATAGTTTACTGGTAGTGGGTTATTTTATGTAAATGTATGCACATTTATATAGGTTAGTCGATAATGGATTGAAGTCAGGATAGCCTAAACATGTGAACATTGGTTTGGTGTATGTAGCTGTACTTGTGGTGGTCAGTAGCTTTGTGGTTGTGGTCAGTATCTGTAGTCAGTAGGTGTGTTCTGTGGTAGTCAGTAGTTGGCGTCAGTAGGTGAGGTCTGTGGTAGTCAGTAGTTGTGGTCAGTATCTTTGTGGTTGTGGTCAGTGTCTCAGGTTCAGCCTAATCGAACTACCTCCATGTTTTGAGGATATACAGTGTTATTTTACAATTACATTGTTCACAAACAAAGGAGTAAAAAACAAGCTTATATTTTGGGTTCGGAGTTCAGTGGACATTTATAAATTGTATTCTCCAAGAATCAATGGCGAGGCCCAGAGCCAGATATTAAAACGATATATTAATTAAATAAGGGCAGTTTGCGGCCCTGCTTTTAAGACGGTACTCACTGGTGTTAATCAAATCTTCAGTCTTCTCTCCTTCCTCTTCATCTCCCAAAACGTCTTCCTCCTCTTTTCTTAAGATAGCCACCTCTGCCACTACAAAGGGTTCTTTCTCTTCTTCCACTGTGACAGTCTCTATCCCCTCTTCATCTTTCACTCTAAAATGTTCTCTCTCTTCTTTCACTGTAACATCATCCTCTTCTTTCAATGTGACACTGATCGCCTCCTCTTCCTCCTCTTTCATTCTGAAAGCTTCTTCCTCTCCTTTTACTGAAACATCCTCCTCTTCTTTCATGACAATGTTCATCCCCAGAGCCTCTTTCTCCGTCCAGCAGACCTCCTCTTCTTTAACAGGAGAGTAGCTCAGTGAACTCATGGTCTGGGATGTTAGCTAGCTAGCGGGTTAGCATTAACGACTAGCCTGGAGCTAATCTAATTTATCCAGCCAGCTAGCTACCCGATTTACAACGTAAATATGAAATTAAATGGGGCAACTAGCTATACGAAAGAAGTATGTTTTAAAACACAGAAAAATATACACTGAACGCGTCTAAAGAGCTCCAATGTTTCGGCTATGTTGGCTAGCAAGCTACCGAGATAGCTAAACAAGCGGTTGTTAATAAAGAAGCGGCCCGTCCATTAGATTACACGTCACACTCGGCAGCGTCGCCTTAAAGACGAATAACAACATCCAACATGGCGCCTGGTGCGGTTGCTAGGTGATTTGTGGCGCAAACGCAAAGCCCTCTATATGTAGATGTATATAATGACTGTCCAATAATGGTGCATTCTTTCCACATTTTATTTCCATTCAGACAGAAATATGTTCCATTAATTAAATCATTTTTTAACATTTTTTTTTTTTTTTACAATCAGCACATTTTACAATCTGACATGGTGGAAAAATACTGATGGTAAGATTCATGAGATGGTGAATGTTTTTTTAAGTCAACAATTTATCAATGTTGTTATCAAAACAACAGCACCCTATTTTCATACAACAACGACCTCTGTCATTGCCAACAAAGGGTATATAACAAAGTATTGAGATAAACTTTTGTTATTGACCAAATACTTATTTTCCACCATAATTTGCAAATAAATTCATAAAAAATCCTACAGTGATTTTCTGGATTTTTTTTCTCCTTTTGTCTGTCATAGTTGAAGTGTACCTATTATGAAAATTACAGGCCTCTCATCTTTTTAAGTGGGAGAACTTGCACAATTGGTGGCTGACTAAATACTTTTTTGCCCCACTGTATATTTTTTAAAAACAATTAAATATTGCATTGGTCATGTGACCTAGTGACTTCAAACAAGGTTCAGAATGTCCCTTCAATAGGCCTACACATTGCACACCCTTTAGTTGGTCAATTCTCATCTCACGCGATTTTACATTAATTTTGTAAACTTTCAAATTTCAATAGCCCCTTGAGCCTCAAACTGCTGTCAAACTACCTATCTACCGAAAATCTGCATGAACCCTTCTAGTCAGAAGAGGTGATAAATAGGTATACTCTCTCTGGGCTGAAGAGGTGATAAATAGGTATACTCTCTCTCTCTCTGGGTTGAAGAGGTGATAAATAGGTATACTCTCTCTCTCTCTGGGTTGAAGAGGTGATAAATAGGTATACTCTCTCTCTCTGGGTTGAAGAGGTGATACATAGGTATACTCTCTCTGGGTTGAAGAGGTGATAAATAGGTATACTCTCTCTGGGTTGAAGAGGTGATAAATAGGTATACTCTCTCTCTCTGGGTTGAAGAGGTGATAAATAGGTATACTCTCTCTCTCTCTCTGGGTTGAAGAGGTGATAAATAGGTATACTCTCTCTCTGGGTTGAAGAGGTGATAAATAGGTATACTCTCTCTGGGCTGAAGAGGTGATAAATAGGTATACTCTCTCTCTCTGGGTTGAAGAGGTGATAAATAGGTATACTCTCTCTCTCTCTCTGGGTTGAAGAGGTGATAAATAGGTATACTCTCTCTCTCTGGGCTGAAGAGGTGATAAATAGGTATACTCTCTCTCTCTCTCTGGGTTGAAGAGGTGATAAATAGGTATACTCTCTCTTTCTGGGTTGAAGAGGTGATAAATAGGTATACTCTCTCTCTCTGGGTTGAAGAGGTGATAAATAGGTATACTCTCTCTCTCTCTGGGTTGAAGAGGTGATAAATAGGTATACTCTCTCTCTCTCTGGGTTGAAGAGGTGATAAATAGGTATACTCTCTCTCTCTCTGGGTTGAAGAGGTGATAAATAGGTATACTCTCTCTGGGTTGAAGAGGTGATAAATAGGTATACTCCCTCTCTCTGGGCTGAAGAGGTGATAAATA